>NC_089801.1:37970924-38125924 GCF_029633855.1 Hoplias malabaricus | reverse complement strand
TTCTTCCTCGGGTTCTTATGCAGTGTTTCCACTGCTGTGCTCTTACACTCTACAGATTCCTGGGTCAGCAAAAGACTATTTAAATACAGTGGAACTGAATGTTTATCAGTGTATGACATGTGATCGGTGACAGTAATGTGATAAATATGACAACTTGGAAACTAGGATGACCAGACTTCCTCCTTTCGCCGGACATTAAAATATGCGTCGGGACGGGATTCGAAAACTGTCCGGGAATTTGCCGTCCACCGTCTTCCCCTGTCCCAATTCTTACAAAAAGCCCTAATTACTTTCTTGAAGTGTACACTTTGATGACGTATGATGACGTTGTGGTAGGTGAGCAGGGGCGCGCCGGGATCCAATGTTCAAGGGGCGGAGCACAGAGCAGAAATGGGACACACTTCGCCGCGCGCACCTTTTTCTGTTTACATCACTTTCAGCAGAGCTCCACTCCACATCAGTGTTTTACTGGAGCCTCGAATAGAAATGTGTTGAAAATTGTTAGGGTAATTTATCATAGTCTCTTCTTCGTATTTGGAAGCGTTTCTGTGTCACAGAAACGAGCCTTTCACTTTCTGCTCTATATTTAAAAAAAACTGAAAGTCGTCACTTCTGTCCCCATAACGACACAAATACACGGACACACCTGACCGTTACTGACGAGTTAATCAAGTTACAAATGCAGTTTTTCTGTTTAACTTTAACTTTAGAAGAAAACAGGCCAAATCTCCGGATCATTAAAGGGGAAAAGGGGAGAGACTAAATTATAGATCTCACATACTGCACGTTTTTATCAGCCAGACCTTATAAAATATGAAATATACATATTTTACATAAATGTCTGGATCCCAGTGATGATCTGATCATTTATCAAGTCTGTATTACTTCTGTTTGATAAAATGTGGTACTTGGTTTTAGTAACGTTTAAACAACACAGTTAAAAAGTAATTAAGTCGCTTTAAGACAGGGCTTCAGTTTTGAAGTTTGGTGTGAACAGAATATAACAGGTTTCACTGATAATACACGGTCAAGAAATTACAAAAATATTATATTATTATTTTTGCTTAGGGGCAAAGTTCGAATGGAAAGAATCTGTCCAAAAAGGCCTTTGTTATTTATCTTATTAAAGAGTATCTGTTTAGGTATTAAATTCAGCAGCATAGTTACATGGTTATTGAAGAATTTGTGCTGCCAACATGCCCCATGTGTCCTCATTTTTGAAAACTCAAATATGGTCACCCTATGGAAACTCTCTTGAGAAAATTATATCATTAAAGAAATATTTAAAAAATTCAAGTATTTGAAATGAAGTAGAAAATGTAGAGAATTTTTAATATAATATTGTCCTCCACTAGATGGCTGTAATTTACTAGGTTGCTCTGGTTAAAAAGCTGCATGAAACTTGGGGTCAACAGTGTTTTGAATGCATGGAACCTCAATAACAGTCCTTGGGCAAGACTCCTAAAGGTACACTGGCCTATTATGATGATTTAATGTCCCTAAGAACCTCATTCTGTGGCTTCTAAAAAACTGGGAAAGGCCTTAATAGGGCACCATTAAAAAACATCTCACACGGGGGATTAGTGAGTGGGTCAGAATGTTAATAGAAGATTAATGCATGTGATTTACAGTAACTGGCAAGTTGGTGAAGAAATCCAACTTGTTACAGAAATCACTGGCTGGCCATTTCTTCCTGCAAATGATACACTACATTTTTTATATTGACTTGAAAATGAGAAACACTAAAGACATATAGTAGTGGGCAGAAGTCTTAGGCACCTAAGATAATTATATATATTTAAACAAATGTCTTCTCCGTAAGCATGGTTTTTGTATAAGGTTACATATAAACACAGTAAATGCAAAAAAAATATATATATATTTTTTTTTATTTATTTTTTTTCTATGAAAAAACAAAATTTTCTATTTTGTTCAGGTTCTCCTTGATTGCATTAATTTGTTAAATCAACAGCAGACATTATTTAAAATTATTATTTATTAATCGGTAAAACTAGGTATTGGATGATAACCTCAAATTATGCGGACTCCACAAGGAGAGATTTGGAAAAAGTTAAACCAACACACTCACACACAGAATATCCCTCTTACTGGAATAATGTTATTTGTTTTTTTCCTATTGTTGGGTGTTATTTGTTGTTTGTTTGTTACTGTTCAGATAAATACCTTTTAAACTCTCATAATCTCTGGTGCCTAAAACTTTTGCACAGTACTGTACCTTCCTGTTTAAGTACTGTTAAATACAAATCAGACAACGCTTAAATCATGTTTATTTCCTCATTCATTCATTTGTTTTTTGTAAGCTCTTTTCCAGTTCTGGGACCAGGTGTGTCCCAAGCCTAATGAAAAACATATGGATTTGGATTTTGGGTGATGTTCCCTCCTTCTGCACTTTCATCTGTTGTTTACAAGTCATTACACTTCTTTTCATTAGTGATTACATTTAAACCACCGTGAAACCCGATCCCAAAACGATAACCTTTGCTCATTTCAGCTTCACTGTGTCTGTACTTGTGCTAGTTCCAATGTGGACTGAGAAGCTTGGGTATTTGAAGGACGTTAATAGGCTCTTTATGGAACAGTGGTGAATTAATAATCTTTTAAACCTTTAATGTACAGCTCTGTGTAACAGTGAAAACGATAATAAAATTAGAACAAATACAAATAATTGTAGATCAAGTAAAATATAACATGAATTTCCCATTTTGAAAAATGTAGATGTTATCTTGCCAGCTGAACAGAAAAAAACAGGCACGGTTCTCCTTCATCTCAGCAAATACATTGTGACGTTTGAATTAAATACTGGAGTTTACTCAGAAAGTTCTGTTCATACTTTTATATTAATTTACAGGCTTTAGTGCAGATTGTTGTTTAGTTCAATAGTCACCACTTTTAAGTAATAATTTCACACACATATACACAAACACACACAGACACACACCTGTACACAATCAATCAATCCACCGACCAAAATTTGTCTCCTGGATCGTTTAATTTTTGTTCAGTGAATTGATCTGGACCTAGTGCTTGTGCTTTACAGTAACCGATGAGTTGAAGGTGAAGTAATCAGGTTTCTGCTTACACAACTGTATGGAAGAAGACAGGACTCTGTGCTCCTGTTGAAAGCAGAGAAGAACCTGTTGCATTCACCAAAATCTTTCAAATGAAGGGCAGGGCCTGTTCTATTATGGAGCCAAAACACACACCGTACCCTCAGGTGAGTTTTGAGGGAGCGAATTCTTGACTCCAGACGAGGGAAGGAGGAGCACACGGAGAACGTCACTGTTTGCAGGTCAGCTCTGGGAGGCAGGATAAAAAGCAAAATGAGATGACGCAGCTTGAACGGATGTGGAAATGTCTCAGACGTAAATGTGATCACTGTAAACAGATTGTATTGTGAGGCTTAAGGAATAACTCTCTAAAACCTTTTCAGTGATATTTTCACCCCAACACTCGCCCCTTCGTGTATAACTCACCCTCAGTTAAACTGCTGTGTAAGTCAGATATTAAGAAAAAACACTCTCAACATTAAAAGAAGTGATTCAATACGAGATGTTATGCTGCCTTTTTCGTCCTGTGGGTGCAGATAAACTCAAAATCTCAAATGTGTTATGAATTCGAGACTCACCATCATTGCACTGGTATCATATCCCATTTCCACGTGTTCATTCATGTATTCTAGTGTGAGTGGTATGATGACGCGCCAGGGGTGTTTCTACACTACTTGTGGTACTGGGACACACACATAGAATTGTGTACATTCTGATACAGTCTGCAGTCCCTAATAAAATATGACATGTTTCTAAAATATCAATATCTCTGTAACTGAACAGTCTTTAAAATGAACATTATCCTGAGAACTTGTGATGGATGGTGTTACCTGCTCTTATTGTTATTTTCTGTGGGCAGTGAATGTCAGGCTGATTTAGCGGTGTATTACGCATATGTCATCGGGTATAGGAATATCATAAGTTAAGTTGTCCTAACCAAGATTTATTGTTATGAGACATCATTCCCTCGTTTTATTACACTGTTGACATACTTTCAAATATTTATGAATGTCCGTACTCCGTACAGAAAAGCAAAGTAAACTGGCTCAGACTGAATGTCTGAGAGACACTGGAGCATTATGGGAAATGTAGTGCCTGTAGTGAATTTGTGTAGAATGTCCTATAGTTCTGCTCATCAATCCAGAATAAAATTTAGATTTTACCAGCGTGATTTTAGTGGGGCACATCAACATTTTACTGGGGAATTTGCTCCAGTAAATTGGGTCTAATGATGCACCAGTGGCTTTAAATATAGTGGAACTGATAAATATGACATGTGCTTGGTGACAGTAGTGTGTGATTGATGGGGATGAATTTTATTTCTTTGGGAAACTCTTGAGTAAGGAGGAGATGTGCTTGGTGACAGTACTTCTTTTTAACTATGTAACAAGCTAATGATACAAAAGTAGTCGTGGGGAGAACTGAAGAAATAAATATACATCCATTGATTTTCCACTTAGGATAAAAGCTTATTGCACACTTATACAGGCATAAGGTAATAAGGTGACTTGGACAGGAACATCACATAACGTCAACAAGAGTCCTTGGGCAAGACTGCTGAAGTCACATTGGACTATTATGACCTTTTCCATTGTAACCTCATTCTGGGAGTTCTCAAAAAAACTGGGAAAGGCAACATTAGAGTATATCTGAGATGGGTGAGTGATGAGTGGGTCAGAGGCAGAACATTAATGAAAGATTAATGCTTGTGATTTACAGTAAGTGACAAATTCGTGAAGAAATCCATCTTGTGACAGAATCCACTGGCTGAAGTAAGAAACTGTTGGGGAATGCTGGAACGTGCTGGAGAAAGACTAACCTCCGGTAACTATAGGAGAAACACACACACACACACATGTACAGATACAAAAGTAAATTCACTTGTGGAATGAGCACTGGGATAAATACCTCCAAATCACATCCACTACTCGTTGTAGAGCCACCACAGGTGATTTAAAGTGACGTCTAAAGCACATCCATCTGATGACACGCTAAGAACAGGTCAGTTCCAGTTGAGACATTTTTTCAGATTATTCTCTAAATCCTAACCATATACATGTGTTCACACACACACACACTTCCCCCCGTTGTGTATAACTCCCCCTCAGTGATATTGTTCTGGAAGTCAGAACGTTAAGAAATAAAAGTCTCTCGACACTCGTTTGAAACGTTCCTAATGTTTATTTGTCTCTGATTTTAAAGCGGAAATACTGCAATATATCATTCATTTGTGTGGCCTTCCCGTCTCTCGGGCGTAGACACAATCTTTTCAGTTAAAATTTGATGGACTCCAGACATGGCATTAATCGGAGACTCGTTGACCAGTTGATAGTATCATATCAGTTTGTTTATACGTTGGTCTGAGGCTCACAGACGGAGCGCTTTTATCATATCTGGCCGATATACGTACACCATAATTGTGCTGATATCACGTTGGGAATGAAACACAGTGGTGTGAAGCTTTACCCACCTCCAGTCAAAGGCCAGCAGCTTTCTTTTCCAAACTAGCCTCGGAAAATCCGTTCACAGAGCGAGTAGATCTGCAAGATAAAAAAAAAATATCTTTAACATTTGCTGGAGTGTGTCGAAGACTGTCTTCAACCTACATATACATTCCTCTTAAATTACAGCTGACAATCCAACTATAGTAATCGCACATGTGGGAAAAGTACTCAGAAAGCACATTCAGCACTCACTGTATGTGATTTATGGTGACCTTTGAAGCAAAACTGACTGATGAAACGCTAGGAACAGGTTGATTCTAGTTGAGACACGTTAAGAAAAACATTCATCAAGGTCTTTCAAATGCAGGACAGGGCCGATTCTATGACTGTGCCAAAACAGGTAGCGTACCCTCAGGTGAGGGAGTGACTACTTGACTCCAGCTGAGTGCAGCAGGAGCACACAGCAGTAGAACAAGTTCTAAATACTCTGTGTGTGATCTCTGCAAACAGAGTGTATTTTGTTGCTTTAAGAAGTATTCTCTAAAACCTAACTAGATATGCCTTCACTCCCACTACTCGTCCTTCATGTACAAGTCACCCTCAGTGATGTTGTTCTAGAAGACAGACACTTCCAAAAAACACTCTCAGCACATTTCATGATTTTTATATATATATATATATGTACATATATTTATTTTTTATCATTTATCCATGGCCTTGTTTTCCAGTGGGCATACACAAAGCCATTCAATTTTATAAAAATTCCGTGGATACGTATCACCGTTTTAATGACCGTAGTAGGAACGTATCACCAATGCTCTGGGAACGTGTCACGATGTCGATGACCGTGGTATGACCGTGTCACCAATACTCCAATACCAATGCTCTCTGGGAACGTGTCACAGCGTCGATGACCATAGACGGAACATGTCGCGCCGTCAATGACCGTGGTTGGAACGTGTCACGGCGTCAAAGACCACAGACGGAACGTGTCACAGCGTCAATGACGGTGGACGGTATGTGTTATGATGTTATTCTAGAAGACAAGCACTTCAGAAAAAACACTCTCAGCACATTTCATGATTTTTATATATATATATATGTACATATATTTATTTTTTACCATTTATCCATGGCCTTGTTTTCCAGTGGGCATACGCATAGCCATTCAATTTTATAAAAATTCCGTGGATACGTATCACCGTTTTAATGACCGTAGTAGGAAAGTATCACCAATGCTCTGGGAACGTGTCACAGGGTCGATGACCGTGGTTGGAACGTGTCAGGGTGTCAATGACCACAGACAGAACGTGTCACGGCGTCGATGACGGGTGACGGAACGTGTCATGGCGTCGATGACAATAGACGGAACGTGTCGCACCGGCGATGACCGTGGTTGGAACGTGTCACGGCATCAATGACCACAGATGGAACATGTCACAGGGTCGATGACGGCGGACGGAACATGTCACAGGGTCGATGACGGCGGACCGTGTCACAGCGTCAATGACCATAGACGGACCGTGTCACGGTGTCAATGACCATAGACGGAACGTGTCACGGCGTCAATGGCCATAGACGAACGTGTCACGGCGTCGATGACGGTGGACGGAACGTGTCACAGCGTCAATGACGGTGGACGGAACGTGTCACAGCGTCAATGACCACAGACGGAAGGTGTTATGGCGTCAATTACCGTGGACGGGGCGTGTCACGGTGTCGATTACCTAGGTAGGTACGTGTCACCAATGCACTGTGACCGGGTCTGGATGTTGACAAATTTGTATGCGCTGTTCTGATAGCACATCAGGAATTGAACACGGTACTTTGAAATCTTGCCCAGATCCAGTCAAAGGCCAGCATCATTCATTTTAAAACGAGCGCCATAAATCCTGAAACACGTCTGCGATTTTAAGTAGTTCATTACGTATTTCGTTGCCAAGAGTGCAGATTTTTCTGATTGAGGTAAGTATGCTTTCAAATCTCTGAGTTCTGTCAAGGACCGTATTCAGCCTCCTCAGAAACAGCGCATACCATGCACGGTACTCTCCATGTTCTTGTGGCATTGTAATTGCCACGGTTTCCGAAGCTGGTTGAATGTGTGCCATCAAACTGAAGGATGATCAGAAAGCAGCAGCTGTCCGTGTCCTGGTTCAAATAAGAGGGGAACTGAAATGAGCAAGTCTTTATAGATTTGTGAGAGCAAAGGACCACCCACTACAGGTGGACCGCCCCACTGAACAGCCAATCAGCTTTGAATGTTAAGATGGGCTGATAGGAAGTAAGAAGCTCCAGTAATTTTCCATTCCTGCAATCGTCTGGTTTCTTGTCAAAATGGATTGTTTGAGAAAACTGGTTTTCATTTCTTATCGCAAATGATACGCTACATTTTTTTATATTGGCTTGAAAATGAAAAACACTAAAGACATACCTTCCTGTTGAAGTACCCAGTTCTGGGACCAGGTGTGCCCCAAGCCTAATGAAAAACATATGGATTTGGATTTTGGGTGATGTTCCCTCCTTCTGCACTTTCATCTGTTGTTTACAAGTCATTACACTTCTTTTCATTAGTACTTTTAAGTAATCATTTCACACACACAGACACACACCTGTACACAATCGATCAATCCACCGACCAAAATTTGTCTCCTGTATCGTTTAATTTTTGTTCAGTGAATTGATCTGGACCTAGTGCTTGTGCTTTACAGTAACCGATGAGTTGAAGGTGAAGTAATCAGGTTTCTGCTTACACAACTGTATGGAAGAAGACAGGACTCTGTGCTCCTGTTGAAAGCAGAGAAGAACCTGTTGCATTCACCAAAATCTTTCAAATGAAGGGCAGGGCCTGTTCTATTATGGAGCCAAAACACACACCGTACCCTCAGGTGAGTTTTGAGGGAGCGAATTCTTGACTCCAGACGAGGGAAGGAGGAGCACACGGAGAACGTCACTGTTTGCAGGTCAGCTCTGGGAGGCAGGATAAAAAGCAAAATGAGATGACGCAGCTTGAACGGATGTGGAAATGTCTCAGACGTAAATGTGATCACTGTAAACAGATTGTATTGTGAGGCTTAAGGAATAACTCTCTAAAACCTTTTCAGTGATATTTTCACCCCAACACTCGCCCCTTCGTGTATAACTCACCCTCAGTTAAACTGCTGTGTAAGTCAGATATTAAGAAAAAACACTCTCAACATTAAAAGAAGTGATTCAATACGAGATGTTATGCTGCCTTTTTCGTCCTGTGGGTGCAGATAAACTCAAAATCTCAAATGTGTTATGAATTCGAGACTCACCATCATTGCACTGGTATCATATCCCATTTCCACGTGTTCATTCATGTATTCTAGTGTGAGTGGTATGATGACGCGCCAGGGGTGTTTCTACACTACTTGTGGTACTGGGACACACACATAGAATTGTGTACATTCTGATACAGTCTGCAGTCCCTAATAAAATATGACATGTTTCTAAAATATCAATATCTCTGTAACTGAACAGTCTTTAAAATGAACATTATCCTGAGAACTTGTGTTGGATGGTGTTACCTGCTCTTATTGTTATTTTCTGTGGGCAGTGAATGTCAGGCTGATTTAGCAGTGTATTACGCATATGTCATCGGGTATAGGAATATCATAAGTTAAGTTGTCCTAACCAAGATTTATTGTTATGAGACATCATTCCCTCGTTTTATTACACTGTTGACATACTTTCAAATATTTATGAATGTCCGTACTCCGTACAGAAAAGCAAAGTAAACTGGCTCAGACTGAATGTCTGAGAGACACTGGAGCATTATGGGAAATGTAGTGCCTGTAGTGAATTTGTGTAGAATGTCCTATAGTTCTGCTCATCAATCCAGAATAAAATTTAGATTTTACCAGCGTGATTTTAGTGGGGCACATCAACATTTTACTGGGGAATTTGCTCCAGTAAATTGGGTCTAATGATGCACCAGTGGCTTTAAATATAGTGGAACTGATAAATATGACATGTGCTTGGTGACAGTAGTGTGTGATTGATGGGGATGAATTTTATTTCTTTGGGAAACTCTTGAGTAAGGAGGAGATGTGCTTGGTGACAGTACTTCTTTTTAACTATGTAACAAGCTAATGATACAAAAGTAGTCGTGGGGAGAACTGAAGAAATAAATATACATCCATTGATTTTCCACTTAGGATAAAAGCTTATTGCACACTTATACAGGCATAAGGTAATAAGGTGACTTGGACAGGAACATCACATAACGTCAACAAGAGTCCTTGGGCAAGACTGCTGAAGTCACATTGGACTATTATGACCTTTTCCATTGTAACCTCATTCTGGGAGTTCTCAAAAAAACTGGGAAAGGCAACATTAGAGTATATCTGAGATGGGTGAGTGATGAGTGGGTCAGAGGCAGAACATTAATGAAAGATTAATGCTTGTGATTTACAGTAAGTGACAAATTCGTGAAGAAATCCATCTTGTGACAGAATCCACTGGCTGAAGTAAGAAACTGTTGGGGAATGCTGGAACGTGCTGGAGAAAGACTAACCTCCGGTAACTATAGGAGAAACACACACACACACACATGTACAGATACAAAAGTAAATTCACTTGTGGAATGAGCACTGGGATAAATACCTCCAAATCACATCCACTACTCGTTGTAGAGCCACCACAGGTGATTTAAAGTGACGTCTAAAGCACATCCATCTGATGACACGCTAAGAACAGGTCAGTTCCAGTTGAGACATTTTTTCAGATTATTCTCTAAATCCTAACCATATACATGTGTTCACACACACACACACTTCCCCCCGTTGTGTATAACTCCCCCTCAGTGATATTGTTCTGGAAGTCAGAACGTTAAGAAATAAAAGTCTCTCGACACTCGTTTGAAACGTTCCTAATGTTTATTTGTCTCTGATTTTAAAGCGGAAATACTGCAATATATCATTCATTTGTGTGGCCTTCCCGTCTCTCGGGCGTAGACACAATCTTTTCAGTTAAAATTTGATGGACTCCAGACATGGCATTAATCGGAGACTCGTTGACCAGTTGATAGTATCATATCAGTTTGTTTATACGTTGGTCTGAGGCTCACAGACGGAGCGCTTTTATCATATCTGGCCGATATACGTACACCATAATTGTGCTGATATCACGTTGGGAATGAAACACAGTGGTGTGAAGCTTTACCCACCTCCAGTCAAAGGCCAGCAGCTTTCTTTTCCAAACTAGCCTCGGAAAATCCGTTCACAGAGCGAGTAGATCTGCAAGATAAAAAAAAAATATCTTTAACATTTGCTGGAGTGTGTCGAAGACTGTCTTCAACCTACATATACATTCCTCTTAAATTACAGCTGACAATCCAACTATAGTAATCGCACATGTGGGAAAAGTACTCAGAAAGCACATTCAGCACTCACTGTATGTGATTTATGGTGACCTTTGAAGCAAAACTGACTGATGAAACGCTAGGAACAGGTTGATTCTAGTTGAGACACGTTAAGAAAAACATTCATCAAGGTCTTTCAAATGCAGGACAGGGCCGATTCTATGACTGTGCCAAAACAGGTAGCGTACCCTCAGGTGAGGGAGTGACTACTTGACTCCAGCTGAGTGCAGCAGGAGCACACAGCAGTAGAACAAGTTCTAAATACTCTGTGTGTGATCTCTGCAAACAGAGTGTATTTTGTTGCTTTAAGAAGTATTCTCTAAAACCTAACTAGATATGCCTTCACTCCCACTACTCGTCCTTCATGTACAAGTCACCCTCAGTGATGTTGTTCTAGAAGACAGACACTTCCAAAAAACACTCTCAGCACATTTCATGATTTTTATATATATATATATGTACATATATTTATTTTTTACCATTTATCCATGGCCTTGTTTTCCAGTGGGCATACGCAAAGCCATTCAATTTTATAAAAATTCCGTGGATACGTATCACCGTTTTAATGACCGTAGTAGGAACGTATCACCAATGCTCTGGGAACGTGTCACAGCGTCGATGACCATAGACGGAACATGTCGCGCCGTCAATGACCGTGGTTGGAACGTGTCACGGCGTCAAAGACCACAGACGGAACGTGTCACAGCGTCAATGACGGTGGACGGTATGTGTTATGATGTTATTCTAGAAGACAAGCACTTCAGAAAAAACACTCTCAGCACATTTCATGATTTTTATATATATATATATGTACATATATTTATTTTTTACCATTTATCCATGGCCTTGTTTTCCAGTGGGCATACGCATAGCCATTCAATTTTATAAAAATTCCGTGGATACGTATCACCGTTTTAATGACCGTAGTAGGAAAGTATCACCAATGCTCTGGGAACGTGTCACAGGGTCGATGACCGTGGTTGGAACGTGTCAGGGTGTCAATGACCACAGACAGAACGTGTCACGGCGTCGATGACGGGTGACGGAACGTGTCATGGCGTCGATGACAATAGACGGAACGTGTCGCACCGGCGATGACCGTGGTTGGAACGTGTCACGGCATCAATGACCACAGATGGAACATGTCACAGGGTCGATGACGGCGGACGGAACATGTCACAGGGTCGATGACGGCGGACCGTGTCATAGCGTCAATGACCATAGACGGACCGTGTCACGGTGTCAATGACCATAGACGGAACGTGTCACGGCGTCAATGGCCATAGACGAACGTGTCACGGCGTCGATGACGGTGGACGGAACGTGTCACAGCGTCAATGACGGTGGACGGAACGTGTCACAGCGTCAATGACCACAGACGGAAGGTGTTATGGCGTCAATTACCGTGGACGGGGCGTGTCACGGTGTCGATTACCTAGGTAGGTACGTGTCACCAATGCACTGTGACCGGGTCTGGATGTTGACAAATTTGTATGCGCTGTTCTGATAGCACATCAGGAATTGAACACGGTACTTTGAAATCTTGCCCAGATCCAGTCAAAGGCCAGCATCATTCATTTTAAAACGAGCGCCATAAATCCTGAAACACGTCTGCGATTTTAAGTAGTTCATTACGTATTTCGTTGCCAAGAGTGCAGATTTTTCTGATTGAGGTAAGTATGCTTTCAAATCTCTGCGTTCTGTCAAGGACCGTATTCAGCCTCCTCAGAAACAGCGCATACCATGCACGGTACTCTCCATGTTCTTGTGGCATTGTAATTGCCACGGTTTCCGAAGCTGGTTGAATGTGTGCCATCAAACTGAAGGATGATCAGAAAGCAGCAGCTGTCCGTGTCCTGGTTCAAATAAGAGGGGAACTGAAATGAGCAAGTCTTTATAGATTTGTGAGAGCAAAGGACCACCCACTACAGGTGGACCGCCCCACTGAACAGCCAATCAGCTTTGAATGTTAAGATGGGCTGATAGGAAGTAAGAAGCTCCAGTAATTTTCCATTCCTGCAATCGTCTGGTTTCTTGTCAAAATGGATTGTTTGAGAAAACTGGTTTTCATTTCTTATCGCAAATGATACGCTACATTTTTTTATATTGGCTTGAAAATGAAAAACACTAAAGACATACCTTCCTGTTGAAGTACCCAGTTCTGGGACCAGGTGTGCCCCAAGCCTAATGAAAAACATATGGATTTGGATTTTGGGTGATGTTCCCTCCTTCTGCACTTTCATCTGTTGTTTACAAGTCATTACACTTCTTTTCATTAGTACTTTTAAGTAATCATTTCACACACACAGACACACACCTGTACACAATCAATCAATCCACCGACCAAAATTTGTCTCCTGGATCGTTTAATTTTTGTTCAGTGAATTGATCTGGACCTAGTGCTTGTGCTTTACAGTAACCGATGAGTTGAAGGTGAAGTAATCAGGTTTCTGCTTACACAACTGTATGGAAGAAGACAGGACTCTGTGCTCCTGTTGAAAGCAGAGAAGAACCTGTTGCATTCACCAAAATCTTTCAAATGAAGGGCAGGGCCTGTTCTATTATGGAGCCAAAACACACACCGTACCCTCAGGTGAGTTTTGAGGGAGCGAATTCTTGACTCCAGACGAGGGAAGGAGGAGCACACGGAGAACGTCACTGTTTGCAGGTCAGCTCTGGGAGGCAGGATAAAAAGCAAAATGAGATGACGCAGCTTGAACGGATGTGGAAATGTCTCAGACGTAAATGTGATCACTGTAAACAGATTGTATTGTGAGGCTTTAAGAATAACTCTCTAAAACCTTTTCAGTGATATTTTCACCCCAACACTCGCCCCTTCGTGTATAACTCACCCTCAGTTAAACTGCTGTGTAAGTCAGATATTAAGAAAAAACACTCTCAACATTAAAAGAAGTGATTCAATACGAGATGTTATGCTGCCTTTTTCGTCCTGTGGGTGCAGATAAACTCAAAATCTCAAATGTGTTATGAATTCGAGACTCACCATCATTGCACTGGTATCATATCCCATTTCCACGTGTTCATTCATGTATTCTAGTGTGAGTGGTATGATGACGCGCCAGGGGTGTTTCTACACTACTTGTGGTACTGGGACACACACATAGAATTGTGTACATTCTGATACAGTCTGCAGTCCCTAATAAAATATGACATGTTTCTAAAATATCAATATCTCTGTAACTGAACAGTCTTTAAAATGAACATTATCCTGAGAACTTGTGTTGGATGGTGTTACCTGCTCTTATTGTTATTTTCTGTGGGCAGTGAATGTCAGGCTGATTTAGCGGTGTATTATGCATATGTCATCGGGTATAGGAATATCATAAGTTAAGTTGTCCTAACCAAGATTTATTGTCATGAGACATCATTCCCTCGTTTTATTACACTGTTGACATACTTTCAAATATTTATGAATGTCCGTACTCCGTACAGAAAAGCAAAGTAAACTGGCTCAGACTGAATGTCTGAGAGACACTGGAGCATTATGGGAAATGTAGTGCCTGTAGTGAATTTGTGTAGAATGTCCTATAGTTCTGCTCATCAATCCAGAATAAAATTTAGATTTTACCAGCGTGATTTTAGTGGGGCACATCAACATTTTACTGGGGAATGTGCTCCAGTAAATTGGGTCTAATGATGCACCAGTGGCTTTAAATATAGTGGAACTGATAAATATGACATGTGCTTGGTGACAGTAGTGTGTGATTGATGGGGATGAATTTTATTTCTTTGGGAAGCTCTTGAGTAATATAATTTACATTTAATTTAATTTAATTTACAATTTAATATTAATTTACATAAATTAAATACTCATGCAAATATCTTTAAAAAATAAAAAAAGTTATGAAGCAGAGAATGTGAAAATTACTAGTCTGAAACCACCAGTGGTTCAGCAGAGCTGATAGCTTTTTTTATATTGTAGCAAATACTAAATAAATGGACAACTAATGTTCTCGAATGATAGCTTTTTTTTTATTAAGATATTTGCATGAGTATTTAATTTATTTAAACATAAAGACAAATAATGAGAAATCTGCCTCAAGCAAATCATGTGCAATCCTTATTTAAAAATAATAATAATAATAATTATATATATATATATATATATATATATATATATATATATATATATATATATATATATATATCTTAAAGCAAATATTTTAAAAAATAAAAAAGTTATGAAGCAGAGAATGTGAAAATTACTAGTCTGAAACCACCAGTGGTTCAGCAGAGCTGATAGCTTTTTTTATATTGTAGCAAATACTAAATAAATGGACAACTAATGTTCTCGAATGATAACAATTTTTGTACATTTTTTTCATATTTTAAGCAAATTGTTATAGATTTATTGATTTTAAATTTTTAAAAAATGTAACAACTATCAAGAATTTAATTTTATAGACAAACCAAAGGTGTGCATGATTAGTGTGATTAATGTCTACACTGCACAGCTGATTTTAAACTTGTAAGTAACTTGGTTGAAAAGTTATTGAAAATTCAATTTTAAAAAATTAAATAAAAACCAAGAATTTTATTTTACAGAAAAAACAAAGGGTGTGCATGGTTAGTGTGATTCATATCTACAATGCACAGCTGTATTTAAAGTCATATATAACTTGGTTGAAAAGTTATTGAAAATTAAAAATTTTAAAAATTCAGTAAAAACCAAGAATTTAATTTTACAGACAAACCAAAGGGTGTGCATGGTTAGTGTGATTAATGTCTACAATGCACAGCTGTATTTAAAGTCTTATGTAACTTATAAATTATAATAAAAAATAAATTTAAAAATTCATTAAAAAAAGATTTTTCCATCCATCAATCATTTTATTGATAAATGATTGTGCATGATATCAAACACAATGTACACTTTATATTAAAAAAATAAAGGCTTAACATTTAAAAGAACAGATTCCAAAAACAGAATTACACAGTTAGAACTTTAACATTCTCTTTAAATAAAGCTTTCTGCTTCACTACTTCTCACAGTCTCTGGTATACTTCACTGTGTCCACAGTCCTCACTACCTGACCCCTCCTGGGTGAATCAGATCAGACAGACAAACAGAGTGAGAGACAGACTGAGAGTGAGACAGACTGAATGAGTGAGTGAGTGAGTGTGTGTGTGTGTGTGTAAGTGAGAGACACAGAGAGATTGAGAGGGAGAGAGAGAGACCTAAATTCTGAATTTGACTGTTAATGAGAGGTCAGTATGAAAACACATTTGCTGTGCATTCTTCCCCATCACTCCGAGTATCTAACACGGCCAATCTGATGTTTATAAACACAGTGAAAACAAAGCTATTGAAGATTGTCACCTGTTGTTAGCGGCGACAGGAAAGTACGTATTTAATCGTATTTAAGCAAATTAGGCTGAAAGACGATGGTGTGCATTGCTGTAGACAGAGTCTAGAAACGAAAGCACTTTGTTGCGATGTCAAAAACGGTCTGTTTTTTTAGCTATTGAAAGGAAAAGGAGCATATATCAAATGCACCGGAGCGTCCATAAAAACAGTGTGCATTGTTCTCTGTGTCCGTATCATTCAGAATATGTAACCCTGTGTCAGATATAACCTTATTTTGAAAAGTTATTGACGCCGGAAAACCGGATTTCGAATATCGAAAAGAAAACTAACTTTACCGTGGTAAATTTACTGACGCTAAATTACAGCTTAGGAATTACTCTATTAAAGAAACTGGTAGGATATCACATGTAGTTCCAGCTGAAATACATTATAGAATGACTGTTTAATGCAAAGGGTGGGTTGTTAACAGTACAGGGAGGGTTTTACACGTCCAAATACTCATTAAATACATAAACATATCTTTCCTCTACTTCGCGGAAATTCGTTTTTCGCGGGTGGTCTTGGAACCCCCCGCGAAAAACGAGGGATCACTGTATAGCTCTCACATACAGCACGTTTTATCAGCCAGACCTTATAAGATATGAAAAATACATATTTCACATAAATGTCTGGATCCCAGTGATGATCTGATCATTTATCAAGTCTGTATTACTTCTGTTTGATAAAATGTGGTACTTGGTTTTAATAACGTTTAAAACACACAGTTAAAAAGTAAAAACTCATCAGTTTCTGTCATGATCCTGAGTTTTCTGGTGTAAACAAGTCGCTTTAATACAGGGCTTCAGTTTTGAATTTTGGTATGAACAGAATATAACAGGTTTCGCTGATAATAAACTGTCAAGAAATGAGAAAAATATTATTTTATTATTTTTGCTTAGGGCCAAATGTTGAATGGAAAGGAATCTGTCCAAAAAGATCTTTGTTATTTATCTTGTTAAAGAGTATTTATGTATTAAATTCAGCAGCATGGTTACATGGTTATTGAAGCATTTGTGCTGCCAACATGCCCCATGTGTCCTCTTTTTTGAAAACTCAAATATGGTCACCCTATTTTTATTTATAAAGAAACACTCATTACCCCACCCTCTCCTGTTAATATCCTTATATGTGACTAATATCAAAACACGTATATATATAACTAATTAGTACATTTGTATTGTGTTAATTTTTTTTTTTTTTATTTAACTGTTATAATTATACACTGTCTAATTTCCTCTCCAAAAAAGTACTGCATCTCCTTCTAACTCACTAATACCCAAAACTTTTTTTTGCAGTGCAGCCATTTTGTAAATGAGAATAGTATATACATACATGTCTGGAACTTGTTTAAACATTGTAATTAATAAAACTGCGTGAGTTTCTGCGTCAGGTGCTCTCTCACAACGGTAAATGAAACACAGGAGTGCAGGAGAAACTCTGGAACCTTTCTGGTGCCATTCTTACAAGCGCAGACTGGGACTTCACCCAGTTTCCACTAGGGTATGTGGAGGATATAGTAGCTAGGGACACGTGTTTTGGATGGTTGTATTCACGCATACATCTCCTCCGGGTAAACATTTCTGGATTACCGTGCATGTGGGGCACACGTGGAATGTGGATCTAAAAAAAACTAAATATTACCGCAGACTAAAACATAACAAATCAACAAAGTACACATCTCCTAATATCCAATCATTCAAAATGGGTTTTGCTCTTTGAAATATTCTTGGAATAGTGGTAACAAACATTTTTTTCCCGTTTTGCCCTTCGTCTTCCGGACTCCCTCTTGTGGCAACTTCCATTAATAAGAACTATGATATTTTAAAAAACATATAAACAAATATGTGAATAAATGTTTTTGAGTTAAACGTATGCTGAAGGAAATATTTTCTGTTTATTGGTTCTGAGGATAAAATATGAAAAGCTGCAGCTGTGGAGGCAAAAACAAACTTCCCAAATGATCAAATTAAACTGAATGGAACTGAGCTGGAGCAGCAAGACTCAGATTCAGGAACAGTATGAACCATGTTTCTGCGTTGTGTTATCGCAAAGATATCTATAACAGCATCTGTACATATGAAGTTTGACACAAAGTGAATTCTGTGTCATTTCACACATGTGCAAGTCATAGGTACTGTAAAAAAGCAATCCACTTAACTACAGTGAAGTAAGAAATGCTGGCCACAGATGTGATTGTGAAGAATCAGAGAGAAAAATAAAGGCACTAGAATTGTTTAATGCAAGGCTTAGAGGAGATAAGGAGTCACAAATTATTAAAGATTTTTTTCCTTTACTCTTTAAATGTATTTCCTTATTGTATTATTAATTTCTCAGTTACTATTGATATGTGTTTACATTCATTTAAAAATCTATTATCTGTGACTTAATACATATACATTCTCTAATTTGTAAACTGATGGATGAAAACACAGATCAAGATACATTTTTTAATGTTTAAAAGAATAATTCATATTTCCAGTGTAGAGGAACAAAGCCACATTTGATCATTTCATTGGAGTTTAGTAAAACATGTGGCGCTATTTAACACTTTCTGTACAAGAAAATATATTTCACCAGAAGATATTCAGCTTGCCTCAATTCAGCCTTCTCCAGAGCTCTGGTCACCTCAGACTGTTTTTTCTCAGTAGAGACAATTGGCTCAATTGTCAATCTATTTTAGGGCCTCTCCTTTTTTTCATTGTATATGTTGCCATTGGATCAAATTATTAGGAAACACAATGTCAGATTTCATTTTTATTACTCTTATTTGACTCAATGGTAATGATTATTTAAAGTCACTTAAAATGGATTGCCGACAGTTTCCTTCAACTAAAGGTAGGCAAGTCAGAGATTATTGATTTTGGTGCCCCTCATCGTATTAATAGTGTAGCAAAAGATCTTGGTTGCTTGTCAACATATGTTAAGTCTACAGTGATAAAACTTTGTGTTTTGTTTGATTTGGACCTGGGCAGCACGGTGTCAGATAGTGTCGCAGTCACACAGCTCCAGGGACCTGGAGGTTGTGGGTTCAAGTCCCACTGCAGTTGACTGTCTGTGAGGAGTTTGGTGTGTTCTCCCAGTGTCTGCGTGGGTTTCCTCTGGGTGCTCCGGTTTCCTCCCACAGTCCAAACACACGTCCAACACACATTGGTAGGTGGATTGACGACTCAAAAGTGTCCATAGGTGTGTTTGTGAGTGAGTGTGTGTGAGTGTATGTGTGGCTCTGTGAGGGACTGGCGCCCCCTTCAGGGTGTGTTCCTGCCTTGCACCCAGTGATTCTGGGTAGACAATGAATAAATGATTCAGACCCTAGATTTTATAAATAAATCGATTTTGTGGTAAGAAGTGCTTTTATCATTCACAAAATATTGTGAAGCTTAAACTTTTTCTGTGTTACTCAGACCTGGAAAGAGTTATTCATGTTTTTATTTAATCAAGACTGGACTGCTGCAATTCTCTATACATTGGGATGAGTCAGTCCTTAGTGAATCATCTGCAGTTGGTCCAGAATGCAGCTGCCAAGTTTCTTACTAACACCAAGATTCACCAAAAATTCACCACATTACTCCTACATTACTGCACTGGTTTCTAGTAAAATATAGAATACAATATAAGGTTCTTTTGTTTTTAAATCACTTAATAGTTCTGCATTCATATATATTAGCAGCATGCTTTCCTTTTCAACCATCAGTGAGCTTTGAGATCTTCTGCTCAGGATCTGTTAGTTTTGCTCAGAGCTTGACTGAAACTCAAAGATGATCATGCTTTTGCTGTCTCTGCCTCAAGTTTGTGGAACACTCTTCCAACCTCTACTCATTATGCATTCTCAATCTCATCTTTTAAAACCTTTTTACTTACTTACTTACTATTTTTAAGGACCAACAATTGCAGTCAGTGTAGCAAGGTTGTGCAATTTAGTCTTAAGATTAAGTTACGTTATTAAAAGGCCAAGCCAACAAATACTAACAAAGTGCATGTAAAATCTGATCCACTGAAAATCTGATATGGTAAATAAAAGCTGAAAAAGTCTCTTACATATTACTTGGAAATGGCCTCCTGTGGAAATAAAGTACATGCCCTAACTACATTTTAAGTTATTGTAGGTGATTTATTTTGTCTACTTTATGGCTGTGTACAAGCCCCAAGTGTCTCAGCTCCTCTGACTGGAGGAGAGGATAACACAGGTGTAAAATATTTAATTTCTGTTCAACACTGACCTTAAGAGTCTCCATGGACTGTTTCAGATCCTGCAGCTTTCTGCTTCTCCTGGATTCTCTGCTTCAATTTCCTCTGTGTCTCTTTGAGCAGAGTCTGTAACACAAATCCATTTTTGTTATATTTATGTTTTAATTTTTTTCAGTTGAGGAGATCAATTTTCCTTTGTTCATATGAGCACTGTAAGCTCATATAGGGTTTGTTACAGATTTCAGACATGCTGACATATTTGGACCTATCCTTATTAATAAGATTTCACAAATTGTATAGTCATTGTTCAGCAGTGCAATGAAATTGACCTCTGCATATAACCCACCCATGGCTTTTAACACACACATACTAATGATTCTAGGTGCAGTGTACAAACACCCAGGGCTGGGGGCGCAAGCCTTGGATATTGAGGGATGAGACATTACTGTTCCTTCACTCCCCCATCACCAATCAATTACCTTCCAGTCCCAAATATGCATCAATTACATTTAGGCCATGGCTATTTAGAAAAACTGGAATATATTCATCATAAAATTTCCACTTTTAAAAAGCAGTTTGTGGTTAACCAGATTAATTCATTCTTGATTAAAAACTCAAATAGAATGAATAAATTCTGAAATACATATATATTTTTTACCTGTTTCTCTGTGATTTCTGTAGCAACCAGGACTGTATCATGACCTTTGTGTTCCACCATTGTGAACATGTAGCAGATGAAGCTGCGGTTAGTTTGGCAGTAGATGTCGATCAGTTTGTCGTGCTGAGAGCATATCTTCTCTTGTAACTAAGAGGAGGCTTTCACAAGGTTGTGTTTTTTACAAGCAGAAACTTCATAGTGAGGTTTAAGATCATTTTCGCAGAAGGAGGCCAGACACGTCAGACAAGACTTGATGGCTTTGAGTTTTCTCTCTGTGCAGAAATCACACTCCACCTCTCCAGGTCAAGCGTGAAGGGGAGCAGCCTGATCTTCAGTCTTCCTTAGTGTCTCCATCACTTTAGCCAGAATGTTGCCTCAGATTGAAAGCCTCTGCAGCTGTAGACCCCCATCTAACCCTCAAGATCCCAGCAGCCATTAATACACACCTCGCAGAAATAGTGTCCACATTCAGATGGTCATAGGATCCTTCAGCAGTTCCAGACAAACTGGACCAATGAACTGGTCTTGATTTTCTCATGATGAAGCTCCGTGTGCCTGCTGATGTTCTCATTTTTTTCATAGTTTGAGAAGAGAAATTTAAACACACCCACATTTCTAGCCTGTTTCAACATTGGTCCCAGGTTATGACAAGTGGAAGCTGAGATTCCAGGGTATTTAATCTTTATTTTAATCCAAAGATAGAGACAAAATTACTGTAAAAGTACTGGGGCATTAAATATGATCAGAATATATTGGAGGACAAATAAATCTCATAATCTAACAAACTGAACCAAGGCAAATGCTTCAATTTTTGAAAATGACAATGACATAATAAACTAAATTATGATAAATTCAAAGTTTCTAAAATGTAAATGATAAAATTCCACTGGGAAGTATATTTTGCAGCTAACTAGCTTTAAAGTTACCCAGGAAATGGGTACTACTTATGAAAGGAAATGACAAAAATAACAGTGACACAAAGGATAATTTTTTAATAAATGTATGTGAATTCAGGGGGAAAAACATAAAATAAAATAAACCACTACACATTAAAACACAAAAAATAAAAAATGAAACCTCCAAATGTTACCATTTGTTCATCTTGAATACCTTTTGCCTTTACCTCCCATATGTATATAGTTTACATTTATCTACCATATCTACTTTTTCATGGATTATGTAACTACAGTTCCAAGAATTTCCTGCTCTGACTGTGCAGTTGTCATAATAACAAACCTAGCCCTGTTGTAATGTCCTGCGTAACCAGTACCTCCCAAATTTGGTCATACTTGGTTAGTAAATGTAGGCTGAGAGTTTACTGTTTTAGCTATTATATAAAACCCATCATAATTTGGTCATAAGAAAAAAAATATTAAAAATGTAATATGTATTACTTATCAGTCTAGTGCTAGGTAGAGACTGAACTTTGTACTCTTCTTATCTTTATAGACAAACAGGGAGGAGGACTATTGTCTCTATACTGTCTTAAATCAGTTTACATAAGCCACATCTGTTCTTTTACAGAAACTTCAGAAAAATAAGATCCTAATCCAACCATGCGTGAGTTTTGGATTTGGATTAGAAGGTTCAAATGTGAACTAAATGTTTATCAATCGTAGCAAAAATGAGATAATTGTCTCCATTTATCATCCACTGGTGTACGTCTATCCACAATGTTTTTTTTTATTAATTCTGTTTTATTTCTTTTGATCTAATTATTTTTAATCATTATTCAATTTAATGTATGTTTTGATGTGATAGTCCTATTTGTAAAAATACGAGAGGCTTTTGCTTAAGTTAGCATTCTTTGCTACACATTTATAATTACAGTTTTTTATTTATTCATTCAAATCCCTGGTTATAAACTCTAAAAATATGGTTATACAGTGTCACTCTGTTCAAATAAAAGTTGACTGAAATGTAAGAACAGGATCATTTTGAGAAGAACATCCAATATCAATATGAATAATTTTAAGTGCATTTGCAATGGATGATACTTGGTTTCTCCACTGAAATGCATTGGATGAATACTTTTGAAGGCCTATGTATTTTATATTACCAATAAATAAATGACAGATAAATGAGTCGATTTGTTCTAATTTATTTCAATCACTTCATTAGGATGAGACACACCTTGATGGAGCAGTGAATACTCAGTTTCCTGAAAAAATAAAACTTAACATTTTTGTGATGTTTAATTCTGTATAAAGCCTAAGAAGCAGCTATATGAAAGTGTCAAACAAATAAATACTGTGGAATTTATTTAACCCCCCAAACGGTGTTCGGAAACTCTAATAGGCGTCTTGCCTGTGACGTAGATGGTGGACAACAACTCTAGAAGTTGCACTTAATTTAATGCAAAATGACGAAAGGGTGTGTTGCTTTTGGCTGCAATAATTCAATGTACAGTGGGACATCTGTGCACAAATGACCCAAAGATCCCACAATATCCAGAAAATGGACTGAATTTGTCAACTTTAAACGGGCACTTTGGAAAGGACCATCCGCTCACTCCGTTATCTGTAGCTCATTTCACTGGCGCTTTTCCAACAATATGGGCATGTAAGGAAACCAGCGAAAGGTGTTCAAGAGCCTCTGTATACATGGAGGTAAACAGGGTATGTACACTTACCTCACCTGTTTTAGTTGGTGTTAGTTAACGTTAGCTTGACTTGATAAACTTAGAGGCTCAGATTATACTCGGCTACGTAGTGATAGCATAGTTGCGTTATGGAGGTTTATAGAGTCGGATGAATTCGAGTTCGACTTCGCTCACCTTTACAAGAAAACTGTACCTCTAAATTTGAGTTTAGCTTATTGCTAGGCTATTGTCATGAATAATGTTAGTTATTTAGCTAGCTAGATACTGTCATAACAGTCAGTCATAACGGTGTTTTAACGCGGCATTGTTCAGCTGTTGTCCACCAGTGACGTCACTGTTGCGTTCAAGAATTTCCGTAGCGAGCTCGGGTTTTTCCGTCAATTTAATAAAATTGTCAGTTTTAAAGCAAATTAAGCATGCTATTTTCATTTTAATTCATACTTATATATGTCAGTAACTAAAATAATGTGAAATGTTCATGGCGGTCCATTAAGTGGTGCTTAGCCTTTAAGTATGGATTTCGCTATGCAGCCCCAGCAGAAATCCACTCCATACACTGTGTCATGGTGGATGGGTGGGACAGAGGGTGGTGAGTAAATGAGATTTCTTTGCTTGCTCCTTCCTGGTTCTGTCAGTTGAGGGCAGAGACAGCAGAAGTCTGTCAGATGGCGGAGGAGTGGAAGAAGAAGTGTGATCAGCTCTGGCAGCTGGAGGCAAAAGGTGTCTCCCTGCCAAACAATGTGGACTGGAAATCAGTTTATGAGAAGAAACCTTTAGAGAGGAATTTACTGAAGAACCCCTCTCCTCACGGTAAGTCTCCGCTCTGTAAAACCTGGTATGAATGGGTGTGTATGGTCTTAACTTCTGTAAAAGAAGAATGTCGGGAAAAATACGTCTTTAGGAAATTAAATAGAAGTTCCAGCTGTGACTTTGTGGCTTTGTTATTGTTGTTAGCTTCTGCTAGCTCCTATAGCAGGAACGTCTGCGCTGGAAGGTCTGTTTTTGTTCAATTTTAACTTTAAACGGCTCCATAAACAGTTTGAAAATGTATGGTTACACCCACAGGGTTATTATGGACCGGTCTGTTAATCTCTGACGGGTTTTTTTATGTTTTCCAAGAGATTTGTGGTACTTTAACGTCATATTTGTGTGACTTCCCTATACGTTCGTGTAACGGTGAATGTATAAATCAGTCAAGTTCATTTACTTTAAAAATTCAGTGATAAACTAAATTTAATCTTAATTTAAGCGCAATCTGTTAGCCGTGACTAAAATTACTTTTTTTAAGTTAAAACAATTACTCAAATCTTAATAAATAAAGTGTTCCAGCACTGAAATTTTCAATTGTTTTAGCTAACTCAACTGCAGTCGCACAATTTAGATTTTAAAAGTTGTGACTCTGGGCGTAGCATGTAGTGTCGCTGTCACACAGCTTCAGGGACCTGGAGGTTGTGGGTTCAAGTCCGGTTCTGGGTGACTGTGAGGTGTGTCCGTGTGGGTTTCCTCAGGGTGCTCCTGTTTCCTCCCATGGTCCAAAAACATCCATTAGTAGGTGGATTGCCTACTCAAAAGTGTCAATAGGTGTGAGTGGATGAGCGGTTACAGACGATGAAAGAATGAAAATTTTGACTCTGGCTCATGATTGGTCAATCAGCCACGATCACATAATTGTGAAATAAATACATTGCAAAGAACATTGCAGTAAACAGTGGCTGTGTATGGAGGTTAATCCTGGGCGTTTCACAGAGTCAGCAAGACTTAATGACATTTCATTTCTCCTGTGTGTTTCTCTGTTCGATGAAATCCAGGTGTGAGTCACAGCACTCCTCCGCCAGAGCGAGAAGTTACAGGAATTCCTCCGAGCCCTGACGAGCCACCCCAGTTTGAACCCAGAGGTAAAAAAGGGATTCTAAGTACAATATTAATGAAATTTTCTGACTAAACTGCTTTCAACCTGAGCTACTCACTGTGTTGTCTTCATGTCCTCTACATGACTGTGTTTTCTTCTTTGTTTTTCAGGAGATTTCTCAGGCTGGAACACAAGTACCGAGGTTTTGCCATATGACACCAGTGGTATTCCTCCAGGTGCGGTGGTCTGCTATATGCCACAGTTCAGGTGAGTCACAGAAGTGGAAGGTTTGGGTCGCAGAGGTGTGTCATATGTCACCGTATTTGCAGTTGACATCACTGGTAGACTAAGTTGACGTGATATAGTTTATCGTTATTATATTTGGGGTGTCATGTCATGGTTGTAAATGTGCTGTAGTCCTTTTTTGCATTAGTTTTGAACTCTGATGTGTCATGTTGCTCCTCAGGTGGTTTTCTATGGAGCAGCGTGTTGACCTTAAGGCTGAGGGACTGTGGGATGAGTTTCTGGACCAGTTCCAGCCTGACATAGCCATAGAGGACTGGTATGTGGCTGCAGGAAATTAAATTCACAGCTATTCAAACTTGGTATTCAAAGGAAGTGTTTAGCTCTACGAGGTGTAGAGATAAAATGTCTGTATATAAAACATAAACCTGTTGTTAACAGCACGAACAGAGTTCGTTCGTTCAAAGTTTGAATCATAGCATGGCTTCTTTATCTAGAATGTCTAATGAAGTTAATGTGAAATTCTTTCTAAAAACAGCAGATTGTATTTCCAATAATGTCTCAATAACTGTTGTCTGAACGGAAGTGAGGAAATTGTTTTGAAGTTCAGTATGTCACTTTAGTTGAGTTGAGCATGTTTGCAGTTACTTCCTTGTGTGTGTAGGTATGAAGAGAGTCAACTTAATTCCTCCATCTATGAGCTTCACGTAAAGCTGCTGGCTGCTGACGGACAGACAGTCATTAAAGAACACACATACACACCCATAGAGAACCTGGAGAACTACTCACACACCTGGAAAAAGGTAATACACATATAACTACAGGCACTGTATCTTTTAATGGTTAAAAACAACAGAAAATGTGGCAACACACAGCTGATTGGGGTTAGATTCCAAAGTTGGAGAGGAACATCACACTGAACCAATGAGACCTTGGGCAAGACTCCTAAAGCTACATTGCCCTGTATCTTAAGCTTTGTGTTTATCTGTGTGTATGTCTGCAGGTTTCCCATGTGTTCTCCGGCTATGGTCCTGGCGTGAGGTACATTTCCTTCCTTCACAAACTGAAGAACAAGTTCATGGTGGAGTACTTTGGCACCTTGGTTACCGACAGCTCTGTTGTTGTCAAGGCAACAAGATCTAGCCCATAATGATCCTTCCCTAGACTCTACAGAAGTGATGTTGCACCATAGAGAACATTGGCAAACAGCTCCCCTTCCTCTTTCACATCATAGTATTAACAAAGGTGTCTTTACCTTTTATCCACACATGGATATTTAACAGATGTTTAGACACTTTAATAAAGCAAAAATGTTCTCAGACTTTGTGAGTGGTGTTTTTTGTTTAAGCCCTGTGTCCTACACTATGTGGGGAAATACTTGTGTGGACTCTTGTTTATCTTAGACCTTCTGAAATCAAAATTTTTATTTGGGAGTTTAGGGCGACGTTGTGGTCCTGCATGTAGTGTCTCTGCCACACAGCTCCAGCGTTTTGGTGTCCTGGTTCCATCGTCTCCTAGGGTCACAGTCTATGAGAAGTGTGATGTACTCTTCCTGTGGGGGGTTCCTCCCACAGTAAAAAAAAAATGTTAGGAGGATTTGCTGTGTGCAATTTTCCACAGTTGTGTGAGTGACTGGGTGGACGTGTGATGCCCCATACAGGTTGAGTTTATGCTTGCACCCAATGATTGCGAGTAGGCCCTGGACCCACTGAGACCCGGATCAGAATTAATTAATTTGTTCGTTATCTGTAACCCGGAGCGGGACTTGAACCCACAACCTATAGGTCTCTGGAGTCGTGTGATTGCAACACTACCTGCTGCTCCACCATGCCGCCCCCGATCAGGAAAAAGTGAATAAATTGTATGAAATATAATAAGATTAAGATGAATTAATTAGGATATTGTTCCCCTTTTGTGTAACAGCTGAGTGAATTCAGCTACTACTGTTGAATATTTAGTTTTGGATCTCAAATCATCTGTTCAGAGAACACAGTTCCACCGCTCCTGCTTTTCCACAGAGATAATACCAACTGTCCATAACTGAATATCTGGGTGTTTAAGTCATCAGCATTGTCAAAAACACTGTTAAATAAACATGCTGACTTTGTTTTTAGGGAACTTTGGTGATGTCTGTTTCTTAGCCCTAGTTGTTATCTACAGTAGAACATTTCTCAGCAGACCACTCAGAATAACACTGTTGATATCTTAATGTTTTCATTATAGAGAAATTTAGCAAAAAGGATGGAACTCGACTTTAAATCTTATGCTGTTCCTGAATTGGTTTTAAAAAGATGTGAACAGAGAAGGTCTGAGCTGTTGCCTTGTGTCTGATCCACTCATACCAGCACAACACACACTAACAGACCACCTCCACATCAGTGTCCCTGCAGCGTTGAGAATGATCCACCACCTGAAACATACCTGCTCTGTTGGTGTCCTGACCATTGAAGAGCAGGGTGAAAGAAGGCTAACAAAATATGAAGAGCAACAAATTAATTTTTCAGTTTTATTTCAGTAATTCCATTCAAAATGTGAAACTTGTATATTATACTCATTCATTACACACAGACTGATGTATTTCAAGTGTTTATTTCTTTTAATTTGATGATTATAACTGACATTTAATGAAAACCCCAAATTCAGTTTCTCAGAAAATTAGAATATTGTGAAAAGGTTCAATACTGAAAACACCTGGTGCCACACTCTAATCAGCAAATTAACTCAAAACACCTGCAAAGGCCTTTAAATGGTCTCTCAGTCTAGTTCTGTAGGCTCCACAATCATGGGGAAGACTGCTGACTTGACAGTTGTCCAGAAGACGACCATTAACATCTTACACAAGCAGGGCAAGACACAAAAAGTCAATTGCTAAAGAGGCTGGTTGTTCACAGAGCTCTGTGTCCAAGCACATTTAATAGAGAGGCGAAGGGAAGGAAAAGATGTGGTAGAAAAACTGTACAAGCAATAGAGGTAACCACACCCTGGAGAGGATTGTGAAACAAAACCCAATCAAAAATGTGGGGGAGGTTCACAAAGACTGGACTGCAGCTGTGCTTCAGTGCTTCAAGAACCACTACCACACGGACATCTACAGGGATTGGACAATGAAACTGAAACACCTGTCATTTTAGTGTGGGAGGTTTCATGGCTAAACTGGACCAGCCTGGTGGCCAATCTTCATTAATTGCACATTGCACCAGTAAGAGCAGAGTGTGAAGGTTCAATTAGCAGAGGGTAAGAGCACAGTTTTGCTCAAAATACTGCAATGCACACAACATTATGGGTGACATACCAGAGTTCAAAAGAGGACAAAATTGTTGGTGCACGTCTTGCTGGTGCATCTGTGACCAAGACAGCAAGTCTTTGCGATGTATCAAGAACCACAGTATCCAGGGTAATGTCAGCATACCACCAAGAGGATGAAACCCATCCAACAGGATTAACTGTGGACGCAAGTGGAAGCTGTCTGAAAGTGATGTTCGGGTGCTAATCAAGTTCAAGTTCAAGAAGTTTATTGTCATTTCAGCAGTATACAGTGTTTACAGTACACAGTGAAATGAAATAGCGTTCCTCCAGGACCAAGGTGCTACATAAAACCATACACAACATTAAAGTGCAACTAGTGCAAAGCTAGTGCAACATAAAACAGTGCACACACATTAAAGTGCAAAAGATATGGCTAAGAAAATACAAAACAATGTCCATACAATACAATGCAATACAAGACAATGCAAAACCATAAGTACGGTGGGGGTGAGGGAGAGAGACACTGCAATTTAAAGTGTATTTGGCTGTAAACGGTAACTGGGTGTAACCATGATGTAAACAGGATATGTGTAAACAGTACACTCATTTTCAGTCCAACAGACCAGTGTTTGCGTGAAGAAGTGTGTGTGTGTGTGTGTGTGTGCTCCTTCAGTCCAGTCTCAGTCTCTAGGTGTTTAGGAGTCTGATAGCATGTGGGAAGAAGCTGTTACGGAGTTTGGATGTGAGGGCTCGAAAGCTTCGATACCTTTTTCCAGACGGCAGTAGGTTGAAGAGTGTGTGTGAAGGGTGTGTGTGATCTCCCACAATGCTGAGTGCTTTGTGGGTGCAGCGAGTGGTGTAGATGTCTGTGATGGAGGGAAGAGACACACCGATAATCTTCTCAGCTGTCCTCACTGAATTTGGGGTTTTCATTAGTTGTCAGTTATAATCATCAAATTAAAAGAAATAAACACTTGAAATATATCAGTCTGTGTGTAATGAATGAGTATAATATACAATTTTCACTTTTTGAATGGAATTACTGAAATAAATCAACTTTTTTATGATATTCTAATTTTATGACCAGCATATATATATATATATATATATATATATATATATATATATATATATATATATGGAAAATATTGCTATTTTCGTAATTTATTATATGATATTTAAAATATATTATATATTCTTTCTGAAAAGACCTCATTTTGAGAACCTCGGGTTTACACTGTCCGTTGATTTGAGTAAGGGTCCCAGACGTTTTCAGTTTGGCTCCTGCTTTGTTTGTGTAGCCAAGTGTATTTGAATTACCGCATGAGTCCAGACCGTATCGTCACTGACTCAACGCTAGGGGTCTCTGTTGCGCAGCGCGTGCAGTTCAGGTGAGTTTGAAGGGGATGCTTCTTGTATGAGCAGAGGGAAGACGGAAGGAGGGAGAGAGCGAGGGTGAGAGAGAGCAAGATTCACATCCAAGGAAGATGAGAGCTGAGGAAGCTGCTGGACGAGATGACCACTAGCTTGAACTCTGAGTGATGCTCGCTGACCCTCTGTAGAAAACAGGTGAGTGGGACGTAACTGACCATCTCTACCTCTGTAACACTTTAGCAGGGCTGGTCTTGCTTCATGCACCAGGGACACAGTGCGCGTGCTGGTAGTCAATAAAGTGAGGACCACGGTGAGGTGTGTGACGGTGCTGAATGTTGTGGCTGATCTGATCAGACCGACAGCTGTGAGTTTAAAAGCATGCAATTTTCTTGGACTGCTTTTATCCCCATGCAAATTAGGGGTTTGTTTCAAAGCATGTTGTACCACGTGACCCAAAACGACCTGGTGGGTAGACCACAAAGCAGGATTTCTCAGGTTAGCCAGATAACTTGAGGCTAACTTTGAGGATTGTCCATTTAGAAATAGCCCTCAAGTCTTTCCCTATTGCACAGTTTGAATCTTGTATTAAATTTTCTGAATAAACCGATACATCCAGCTTTCTGGAATGACCCTAGCTTGACTACAGTGCTTCTAAACTGTATGCATGGATGTCACATGGAAAGGAAAGTGCGCGCGCCTCTCTCCGAAGGTAAACAGCATGCATGCATAAGCCAACATGAACACGCGGGTATAAGCAGCGGAAAATGCGTGCACTCATGTCCAAATGTCCGGCGCATAGTATTCCAGCAGATGCACGCGCACTGTCCACGGGCACATGCGCGTGCGTTGTGCCCCGGAATGCTTGCAGACGCGAGCTTATAATAATTATTGATAAAGGCAGTTGCACGTATTTGGACGCGCTCTCCGTGCTGCTGTTGACCCGGTCTGGCTGAGCGCGCGCGGGGTAGATGTGTAATGACTCGTGGCTCGGTGTCTCTTTATTATTTAGCAGCTGCTGAAAGTGTCCCTCTCCCCTGCACGTGCTGCCACGGTTTCTGTTAGCGTTCAATATTTGTTCTGAAGTGGTTTGCTCGTTTGGGAAGGTTTTGCAGCAGATATAGGAACATTGCTGTGAGAATTGATGGCATTCGGGCGTCTGGTCAGGTGAGGTCATGTTAGAAGTTGGGTGATTAGTTCTGGGTCATAAAAACTCATCCCAGAGTATTGTATGACGCTCCAATAGTCCAGGGAACACAGTTCCATTGCTCCACAGCCTAGTGCTGGGACACCTTGAGCACAGTGACCTTAAGCCTGTGTGTAACTGCTGCACAATATTAAAGCTTTGGAGAGTATTGCTTTAAAGGCTGTGTAAAAAATGCCAAACAAATAAATGAATAAATAATATATATTTTGTTTCATCTTGATAAATGTAATCGATATTCAGTGAACATGAGATATTTAAAACAACACTAAAATTTGGTATTTTTTACCTCTGAGCTCCCCAACAGATGAGTGTAACTCGCTTTTACAGCACTGTACTGACATCAAAGGAGAGGAGGATAGAGCGGTTGTGGTTCCCTACCCTCATACAGAAGTAACATAACACAGTTTCTGCAGTGCTGAGCCCAGATTATTAGTGACAGAGGCTTTGTTCTTCCTATTACAGCTCAGTGGAGCATCACAATGATTTTGAAGCTTTGATTTTAAAGCAAAATATTCTACCCAGTGTTATTTTAACCACCCATGTAAAAACACCCACTACACACATTTACCCCCAACAGTTTCCATCCCAATGTTGATGAAGCACCTTGTAAGGCTCTGGAACATCTTTCTACCTCAGAGCTGCAATCTCTTGGTCAAAGTCTTCGTCCAGGGGCATCGGAGCTGATTAAACAGTAATCCAGCTCATGCATTTGGAAAAGGTGTTGTCTTTCGAAATGGAAAAAAAAGAAACTGAATATTTTGTTACATCAGTTGGCGTCCTTTAATGACAAACTGTACATGTGTGACCATTTCTCTTGTCTGCCAGCATTGGTTGAACTGGCGTATATCTGCAGGTAGAGTTCATCTGAGGTTCAATCTGATCCATCCCAAACACACTCAGTGATTAGCTCTGGGCTCTGGGGCGGGCAGCCCATTATTCTGAGAACATTAGCGGCTGCTTTGCTTGTGTTGCAAATTCTTTTTATTTTGTGTCTATTTTTGTTTCTCGGTAATGCATTCTCTCCAGCTTCACATTCTTTCAGACCCACCAGTGTTGAGTTTTCCTCACAGTGGAAGGAGGGTCACAAACAACTGTGGCTAAAAGCAAAAGTTTGCTGAAAGTTGTTTAACTGTTAGGGTGGTGCAGCAGGTAGTGTCGCAGTCACACAGCTCCAGGGACCTGGAGGTTGTGGGTTTGATTCCCTGTCTGATTGACTGTCTGTGAGGAGTTGGTGTGTTCTCCCCGTGTCCGCGTGGGTTTTCTCCGGGTGCTCTGGTTTCCTCCCACAGTCCAAAAACACATGTTGGTAGGTGGATTGGCGACTCAAGTGTGTGTGTTGCCCTGTGAAGGACTGGTGCCCCTTCCCGGGTGTATTCCTGTCTTGTGCCCAGTGATTCCAGGTGGGCTCTGGACCCGCCGCGACCCTGAACTGGATAAGCGCTTACAGATAATGAATCAATGTTTAACTGTTTTGGTGCAGGTCTTTTTCAGTTGTTAGGAGTCATGGGAGTTAGGAGTTTCTCTGTATCTTTTAATGTTGTGAACTCACTGTGGTGTAACCCCTAATGGCACATCAAAGAAAATTAATTTGGTAAAATATTTGTACCTAATTGATTTTACTTATAGATTTTTTTGAAGTTTAATTCATTCATAAACCAAGTACAGATGTTTATTTAGTTTTTCTAGTTAAAACTTCATTCATTCATTGTCTGAAACCGCTAGCATACCTAGAATCACAGGGTGCAAGGTGGGAACTCCTTTGCAGGGTGACACACACTCACACATTCACTCACACCTATGGACACTTTGGAGTAAGCAAGTCACCTACCATTGTGTTTTTGGACTGTGGGAGGAATCCAGAGCATCAGGAGGAAACCCATGCAGGCACAGGGAGAACACAACAAACTCTTCACAGACATTCATGGGTCGCAAACCCACAACCTCAGGGCCATGGGGCTGTGTGTCAGAATAACTAACTGTTGTACCACAGAAAAACTGAAAAATTACAGTTTCTTTTACTAGTAATTGGCTGTTAGACCTGTCTATCAAAACCTCATAGCTCCCCCCTCCCCCATTTTCCCGATACTGTTTGAGTGTCTGTGCTAAAGTTAACAACTGCATCCCAATAAAGATATTTTTACATTTCTGAGCTGTAATGGGTATAAATCAAGATATCTGTGTGTTTTTTACAGTTACCATCAGAGAAATATTTACTGTTATCATCTTTTCCTGTTCATGAAAAGTTTTTGGAGATACATGTTTTAATCCAACAGTTATAACAGATGATATTCAACTTGCCTTCCAGACAAGAGAATTTAATGGAATTTTACAGCCCCTGAGAACTCATTTTGAAATGTAGATTTATTTTTGTATAATTCAAAACTTGGGTGTTATGTGAAACGTTAAGCAAAGTTTAAATAGAAAACACAAGACAGAAATATAATATAGCTTTCCTCAAAAAATCTCACTCTCTGAGAACATTGTGGGCATGGTCCAGCACGCTAATGGCCATGCATGGCTGACAGGTCTCTATCACTGGAGAAGAGAATGCTGTTTATGTTACCATGGCAGCACAAAGCCTTAATGCAGAGCAGTTGCGGGTATTTATTTTTTTTTTTTGTATGAACGAGATATCTTCTAGGGTGTCTCCAAATCGGTGCTTCTCCCCACTGCTACTCTGCTGTACTGCCGACTGAGTGTAGCTGTTATGCCTGCTGCTACTTGCATCTCTAGCAGAATTAAACATGGCACACTAAAATACACACCTAGCTCGTTGTGAGCATATATTACTGTTTTGATAGCCATAGTGTTCCAGTCTTGATATCTTGCTGGGTGGACTGCTGTGAGTCTGTGTGCTTTTATAAACTTAATGGACATTCAGTTAAATCTAAGCTGTTAGGAAGAAAACTCCCTCCCCATAGCTTGGCGAATAGCTGGATAGCTAGTTTGCTAACTAAGATGGTTCCTAAGCTTTAGCTCACCAGTCTCACCAGAGGAGGTCAGGGTCAGTGTTGTATATAGAGAGAGTTGTGGCCACTCTATTGACCCAATGGACCAGTTTTTATAGCAATGGCAGATCATGGAGCCTCTTAATAGTTTCCTGAAGTTAGTGGCAGACACCAGCAGCTCCATAAATTTTCAGCAAAACAGATGCTAGTGGGATGCGCATTTAAAGTTTAAGCCTGTTAAAGAATGATGTTTTATGTTATCAGCACATCTATATTCAATTAACATGTGACCTCCAAGCTTTTTGAACTTCTGTTGGGGCAAGTCTCCCTCTGTGTGGCTCTGGTCAGGGTAATACTGACATAAGCATTACTCACTTTTAGGACTGCCCATTCTACATCTCAGGAAAGATTCATCATATTTCTGTTTTGTGTTTTTTATTTAAACTTTGCTGAATACTTCACATACAAAGCTTAGCATTTAACCAAAAAAAAAATCAAAATGAGTTCCCAGGAGCTTTAAAGCACAAAATACAAAAAAGCTCTATCTTTAAATGAAAATTTTAGCAAATAACAACTTATACAAGACATATATTTCTGATATTGTATTGACGGTTAGTGTGTACTTACCCTCAGCTAAACTTATAAAAATAAAGGGGCTACAAAGGGTTATTTGATGCCATAGAAGAACCATGTTTGTTCAGGATGATGTGAGTGTGAAGAAAATTTTAAAGTTTTAACTCACTCAAGTTTCTATAAGGTTCTTTAAGGCACTGAATGTTCTTTACCCATATAAATATGTTAGCAAAAATGTTTCTTCATTGGTATCGTACAACAAACCCATTTTATCACCTTTAAGAATGTACATATATATTTTGGGTGCTAGCTCTAACTTTTAATATAGAATTATGCATTTTTTTAAGCTTGTTTGCCTTTAACTTACCATTGATAATTGATTGTCTAATTCAGGGTCGAGGTGGGTCCGGGGCCCACCCAGAATCTCTGGGCGCAAAGTAGGAATAAACCCTGGAGGGGGTGCTAGCCCTTCGCAGAGTGACATACACTCAATCATCCACACCTATGAACAATTTTCATTGTAGCCAATCCACCTACCAATGTATTTTGGACCATGGGAGGTACTGGGAGGACTCAGAGGAAACCCACACGGACATGGGGAGAACACACCAAAATCCTCACAGTGGGGCTGAAGTCACACAAGTGGGGCTGAAACCGTGCCTCCCCGAACACACCATGTGGTCTTCTAATTGTATATCTATGCAAATGTAGTTTCAATGTGCAATACCTATTCCCTTCTGTTTCTCTCCTGCTCATCATCCAACACACACCTTACTCATAGCCCCCCTGCCCATACACACACACAGACATAAACACATGGTGCAGTTAATCCCGGTGTTGTGAGCGGGTGACGGTGAGGTATCAGTTCTGTAACAGGCCACACTGGAACCTAAAACTCAGTGTGTGTTCGGCTCTAACAGCACATCACTAAGCTGTGGGGGGGCTACTGTATAGTGCATGCGCACACACACATGGTAAGAGAGAGAGATACTAATCATCCCCCAAACTGAAACTCATTGGCACACAATATGTCCTGCTATGAGACTTACTAAACTCTATCTCCCTCTCTGACTCTCACTCTTTCTGTCACACACAGCTCTATGTCAGTTCCTTCTTCTTGATGTCCCCTTTCTCTTTTTTCTTGGTTCTTTGGTTCTCTCTCTCTCTCTCTCTCTCTCTCTCTCTCTCTCTCTCTATTATCAGTAACACTGGAGCTGAAGTGCATGTTGTCTTATTTGCATAATTGTGGCCTGTTTCTTAGTGGAAGAGAACCCCCCCCCAACCCCCCCCCCCTCTCTCTCTCTTACAGATGAAAGATTCCTGGATTAGTATGGCCTGTTAAATGTGAAAATAAATCAAATCAATTATTTTAATTTTAAAAGGAAAGTTCTACAGCAAATATAATTTCCCTTTGTCCTAAATATATTTCATGGGATACAGTACATTGTAGTTCTATAATTACAGATTCTGTTGCTCAGTATACACTTATCCTGTTCTTAAAATAAGTTGTTTAGTCCAGGACTACGCTTAAACCCTGTCCAAGAAACCATCTCTGTACACTAGAAGAGTAACACTCATTTATCAAAACCTAATTGAGATTAAAAAGGGAGAGCCCCATTAGAGTGGACCATAGTCCATTAATGTGGCACTGATTCGTCTCTAAAAGCTGTATTTCAGAGTCAGAAATCTAAGATCAATTCCATAATGGTGTACCTGACAAAGACTCTGCAGCTCTCTGAAGGCCGACTCTCTCTCAGTGGAGCATTAGGAATGTTCGGGAGAACATTTTCCTTTAGGAAAGGGTAGGGCTTTATTTGGACATCTGAAAGCTCTTATTGATCTGTTGTGGCCATTAGGGTCGGAGTGGAAAATGTACTTGCTGAATTTAATTTTAAAGACTTCCTTGCTTGGGAACGCATTTATAGATCTGTATGAAATACTTGCTAGAGTTAGGGTTAGTCTAAGTAGACTCCAGCAGGTTCAGGCCAATGCGTGCACACTTTTTTGTTTTTTCATAGCATTTGGCTAATCAGCATTTCAATTATTTTAGGTGTTTTTGTGATTATATGTCCATTGGGCTATCTATATATGATAGGTTTTAGACTAAATTAATGTAGCATTTGACCAAATATAGATACTAACAGGTTAAATATTTCACAGACTATATGGCTTTGGTGAGCAAATGCTTTCTGTCAACACCCCAAAAATAGAGATTAATAGACAGTTAATATATGGGAGCTTTATTTGTATGTTTCAGCGATATAGGCAAGAATAAAACTTTAACACTAACAGGAATAAAATGAGCATAAATATTAAGCTTTAAGCTAAAACAATTTTGAGTGCATAACTATTCACTTGGTAACTCTTACACATGTGTGTACTTTAACCGGTGAGACATTACTCATACATTAGCAATAATAACCTTCTCTGAGTAGTGATATTCATGGCCAAAATAAAAAGCACATAATGGCATTGTCTTACTGCTCATCCAATCAAACATCAGTGGCCTGCAGTCAGAACCCTCTCGCTTATGCAGGTCTCCAGTTAAATTAAATCCAGTCAAAACGGTCAATTTCTGCTGCTGTTCTCTTTTCTGCAACACCAGCAGATCACATTTGGAACTTACACAACAACAGCAAAGCAAGACAGACCAGTAAACACTACCCCAGTGACACCCAAACTCCAGAAATCCAACCTCTCCACATTAAGGCCAACAGAGTCAGCTACATCCTGCAAGTTAGTGACGCTCCAAAAGATTTAAGATTACAAACAGCTTTCGACTTCTCTTTCTGCTGTTGTGGAACTGTGTTCACATAAGTGATGGAGCTCTAGCCAATGCCACTGGGATGAGAAGAATCATCTAGAACAACAGATCATCTAATATTCTGATGTCAACCAAATCCTGACTGAAGCATGACATTTCCATATAATTATCTTGAAGGTCTCGTGTCCCCAGAGCATTTCTGTACCAGTCTAAACTACAACCTCATCCAACATTTCTTCTGAAATGAGGTGTAATTACCAGGAGGTTTCTCCCTTCACATCAGTGACAGCTCCCACTCTTCTGGGAAGGCTTTACTCTAAGTTGGACCATTTCTGGTTTTATGGACTTAATGGAATTCAGCCAGGAGAGCATTAGTGAAGTCAGGAACTGATATTAGATGATTATTTAATTCATCTAATGGATTTAGTTCATCCGTTCATCATTCCTGAGGATATATTTCCACAACACTAGACTTGGTATGGAGCATGGTGACTTAAAGCCCTTCATTTTGTCTTTTGTATTAATTCTCCTCTATTTATACTTGTCACGACTTGGTGTAGGGAAACTAGGATGCTGGGCAGGGCGACACACACGCACATATTCACCCACACTTGTGGAAATTTGTGAGAAGCCATTCCACCTCCCAATGTGTGTTTTGGGACTATAGCAGGAAACCGGCGCACCCGCCGGAAACCCACACAGACACAGGGAGAACACACCACACTCCTCACAGTCAGTCACCCAAAGAAACCCAGGCAGACACAGGGAGAACACATTACACTCCTCACAGACAGTCACCTGGAGGAAACCCACACAGACACAAAGAGAACATGCCACACTCCTCACAGACAGTCACCCGGAGGAAACCCACGCAGACACAGAGAGAACACGCCAAACTCCTCACTGACAGTCACCTGGAGCGGAGCTTGAGCTCACAACCACAGGACCCTGAAGCTGTGTGATAGGGACACTACATGTTGCGTCTGCCCTCTTCTGGATTAATTTCCCTACAATGGTGAACTCAATAGTGAGTAAGGTAGGGAATAGTGAATAGGGAGCCATTTTGGACACAACAAGAGTCATTGGGTACCTTAAATAACCATAAATACCTGAAATACTATAAATACCCAGTGCTGTGATATGTATTCCCTTTCTCCTGGCTGTTGTATGAAAGGTAGCTGTAAGTATTTGTGACTGTTTGTGAAAGAGAAGCTGTTTGTACGCTGAGACTTAACGGGCAGCCAGCTGGACTGTTTATCTGTTTACTCGTCCAATTATGTCATTTACAAAGTTTTTCAGGTGTCACCTTCCAATAGAAGCTGCGTATAAAATATAAATGTGCGTCTGTCAGATGATTTGTGTTTTGGGAATGTGTGTGTACCCTTGTGGGTGTGTGTGTCTGTGTGTGTGTGTGTGTGTGTGTGTGTGTTGGCTCATTGTCTTGCTGCAGTGTTGAATATTGCATAATGTCCGTGTTGTGGCGAAAGGCAGTTGAAGTTGAGACTGCAGCTCCTTCTAGAGTGACCGTATCGCACTGGTCAGAGAAAGTGGCAGGTGTAACACACACCACAGGACCCGAGCTCCCTCTGTCTGACCAGCTTAATTTGTGTGTGTGTGTGTGTGTGTGTGTGTGTGTTCTTCTGTATTTATCTCATTGTCTGTCTGGAAGTTAATTAGCCTGACTGTGTGTGTGTGTGTGTGTGTATGTGTGCATTTGTCTCTGTTTGATGTTTAATCTTGAGCATGTGTTTTTGTATGTGTTTGTGTATTTTTCAGTGTTGAGCTTATTACCGAAAACAACAGATTAATCCAATACAGGTCTACACTACATGTGGAAAGAGTTGTTGTGCAGAACTAATAATCTAATATCAGCACCTGAGCTCACTAATGCTGTAGTGGCTGAGTGCCATCAAATCCTCACTGAAATGTTCTGACGTCTTAGTAGAGCCCTCCTAGAAGAGCAATGGCTGTTACTGCAGTAAATAGGGTTAATACCATTTGTTTGATTAGAAATGTGTTGGCCATTTTTTTGTCCTTTGTACATTTGTCTATCAGTCTGCAGTTGATCTTGTCTTCCTTATGTGTTTCCTTTCTTCCGTTAACCTTTCTGTTATTTCTCTAATGGCACAGGTCCCTCGTAATGATCAGATACATGCTGTAGTCTGATCTCAGAATGGCAGCAGCTGTACTATTGCACGGATGAATGAATGAATGAACTGGTGAAGAAATGGGGTTATGGAAGGGACAGTTGACATGCGTGATGTTTGTGTGTTTGTGTATGTGTGCTTGAGAGAGAGTTAGGCATGTGTGCTCACTATGAATAATAAGTGTTTTCAAGCAGTGCCTCTTAACCATTTCCACATTTTGACAGTATTTGAGTGAATATATTTAACAAAAAAGTGATAATCCTTTATTTTTCCATCACTCTCCTCCTTTAAGGAACCACATACCTCATTTCTTATTACTGATTTTTTTCAGTGTTAATTGTTTTCCTGATCTAACACCTGATTTAACCCATGAAAGACCTGATAATGAGCCGATGAGCTGAAACTGCAGCATTAGAGAAAGCACTTTGTGTGGAGTGCTGCAGCCTGCACTCTGACACCACTGATCCTGAGCCAAGCGTGTCTAACATTAGCAAGCTCCAATTAACCAGATGCTTTAAGTAACATTAGCCTGATTTCTCAAACTGAAGTCAAGGCTGAAACAGTCTCATTAATCGAGTTCTACCGTGAAATGTGTGCACACCAGTTCTTCTCCAACATATCTTTGGAATGTAATGCAAGTTTCAAATGTCTATGTTTTAGTTGTAGATTTGCCTTAAGTAGCATTAAAAAAACAAACTCCAATGGCAGTCTCCAATGGCTTCTGTATCGCAATGGTAATATTTAGAATGCATTGACATGTATACTTATATTAAGTTCTATATAGTGCACCACAAAGGGAACAATGTGACAAGAATATACATGGAAAACATTATAACCTTGATGTTAAAGCAGAAGTATTAGCTTAATGCCAATGCTGGTGAAAAAACAAAAGCAAAAAGTAACTAACTAATTAATGAAATAAATTGTTGCTCTCCAATGAAAAACACACACACACACACACATTCATTCATTCATTCATTCATTATCTGTAACCGCTTATCCAATTCAGGATCGCGGTGTGTCCAGAGCCTACCTGGAATCATTGGGTGCAAGGCAGGAATACACCCTGGAGGGGGCGCCAGTCCTTCACAGGGAGACACACACACACACACATTCACTCACAAACTCACACCTACAGACACTTTTGAGTCACCAATCCACCTGCAACGTGTGTTTTTGGATTGTGGGAGGAAACCGGAGCACCGTGTGACTGCGACACTACCTGCTGTGCCACCGTGCCACACACACACACACATATATATATATTGTATATATATATACTGCTCAAAAAAATAAAGGGAACACTTAAACAACACAAAATAATGTGAAGTCAATCACAGACAGTTAGGAAGAAACACTGCTTGTGAATCAATTTCACCTGCTGTTGTTCAAATGGAACAGACAACAAGTAGAAATAAGAGGCAATTAGCAAGACAACCCCTATAAAGGAGTGGTTCTGCAGGTGGTGACCACCGGCATTTTCTCTGTTCTCATTCTTTCTGGCTGATGTTTTGGTCACATTTTCATTTTATCAGTGTTCTCATTCCTAGTGGTAGCATGAGACAGAGTCTACAACCCACAGAAATTGCTCAGGTAGTACATCTCATCCAGGATGGCACATCAATGCGAGCTGCAGCAAGAAGGTTTGCTGTGTCTGTCATCACAGTGTCCAGAGCATGGAGGAGATACCACGAGACAGGCCAGTACACCAGGAGTCATGGAGGTGGTTGTAGGAGGGCAACAACCCAGCAGCAGGACAGCTACCTCCTCCTTTGTGCAAGGAGGAACAGGAGGAGCAGTGCCTGAGCCCTGCAAAATGACCTCCGGCAGGCCACTAGTATCCATGTTTCTGCGCAAAATGTAAGAAACACTGTGCAGGGTGATTGGCATTTGCCAGAGAACACCAAGACTGGGAGATTCACAATTGGCGCCCTTTGCACACTGAGCACATGTGACAGACGTGAGAGAGTCTGTAGATGCCATGGAGAACATTCTGCTGCCTACAACATCCTTCAGCTTGACCGGTTTGACAGTGGGTCAGTAACGGTGTGGGGAGGCATTATTTTGTTCTAGCCAGAGGTACCCTGACTTCCATTAGGTACCGGGATGAGATCCTCAGACACATTGTGAGACCATATGCTGGTGCAGTGGGCCCTGGGTTCCTTATGATGCATGACAATGCTAGGTCTCATGTGGCTGAAGTGTGTTAGCAGTTGCATGATGAAGGCATTGATGCTATGGACTGACCTGCCCTTTCCCCAGACCTGAATTTAATCGAGAACATTTGGGACATCATGTCTCTTTCCACCCACCAACGCCATGTTGCACCAAAGACTGTCCAGGAGACTACATACACTACTGAGCCTCATTTTAACTTGTCTTGAGAAAATTCAATTGAAGTTGGATCAGCTAGTAATTTGATTTTCCACTTTAGTTTTGAGTATGATTACAAAGCCAAATCTCCATGGGATAATAATTTTGATTTACATTGATAATTTTTAAGTTGTTCTCAACGCATTCCACTATGTAATGAATAAACATTTTCAACTGGAATATTGCATTCATTGAGGTCTATAATGTGTTATTTTAGTGTACCCTTTATTTTTTTGAGCAGTATAGCAGTATAGTTCAGTTTAGCAGTATAGTAGAGCAGTATATTTTTTTGAGCAGTTTAGTTTCATATATATATATATATATATATATATATATATATATATATATATATATATATATATATATATATATGTATGCTCCAGTGTGGTCCACATTTTTATATATACCAAACTATAGATTTCTCAGTTTGAAGAATGGATGTAAGGGTGAAGCCTTTCTCCGTAGTGTAGTGGTGAGGTCTCTCTACAGTATGAGCCTACTCATTCATTCATACATTGTCTATAACTGCTTATCCAGTTCAGGGTCACAGTGGGTAAGGAGCCTACCAACATTTGTTTTTTGGACTGTGGGAACCTGGAGCACCCAGTGAAACCCACACCGACACAGGGCGAACACACCACACTCCTCACAGCCAGTCACCCGGAGGAAACCCACGCAGACACAGAGAGAACACACCACACTCCTCACAGACAGTCACCCGGAGGAAACCCACACCGACACAGGGCGAACACACCACACTCCTCACAGACAGTCACCCGGAGGAAACCCACGCAGACACAGAGAGAACACACCACACTCCTCACAGACAGTCACCCGGAGGAAACCCACACCGACACAGGGAGAACACACCACACTCCTCACAGACCACAAACCCCAGGTCCCTGAAGCTGTGTAACTGCGACACTACCTGCTGCGCTACCGTGCTGCCATGAGCCCAGTCATATTTACATAAGAAAAGATGACCACAAAGGCAGTGATGGCATATGTGATACCAAAGCCAAAGTACAAATGTTGGTTTAATGAATACAGTTACAGTGAAGAACACCTGACTACAATGAGATTGTCTCAGAGTCACTGCTGAGTGCTGAAAGCATTATTAAAGCTTTTCTAGGGTGCACTTGTTCTCAAAAGGTTTAGAGATATTTTCACCACAGAGAATAATATTTCAAAACACAATTTTCACTCATATGCTCACACCTGTTGTCATGTTGCACACACCCATTTACAATGACAAGGCAGCTGTTCTAGAAGTACACTAAAAAAATTAACAGCAGCCTGATTTTGGTCTGGACATCTGTCCTTGATTCTAGATAACATCATTTTTTTAGAAACCACAGGAGCTAAGTTAGAAATATTTTACCGTATTGGGATGTATGCAGTGATTAAAATGATTACTTCAGCACCATGCTGGAAGAAAGGATGAAATTAGTGAAAAGTTGTGCAGGGGTAAGATGAGCAGAAATGTATTGAAAGTACGTAACTTAATTCAGGATGTTTCCTATCAGTTTAACAGCTCTTTATATAAAAGTGTTTCTGTAGAAGTTCATCTCAGTGGGTATTTTGCACCATCTGGGGATAAACTGATCTTACTAACAGTTATATATAAATATTTTTATATAAAGCTAATGTAAACAACACAAAACCAACTAAAATACAATGTACATTTTATTTTATTTATTTATTTACCTAATTGTTTGCATTTCTGAAACAGTTTGCTGAACCCCAAATTTGTACATTCTCAAGATTTTAAAACTGGTGTTGACCACCCCTCCTATGTGATTCTACTTTCAAAGGAGAAAAGATGGGTGGCTGCAGAATGTTTGGTCACATGACATTAAAATGCCTAGTTGACAAGATACTTGGGAAGAGTTCACTTACCCACTGTCTCATACCCCACTCATCCCTACAACTTAAACAATCAATGCACTATTACACAATGTGCTTCCATGCTAAAAATAGCATGAAATGATTTTAAAATATGTATGTTTGTGTGTGTGTGTGTGTGTGTGTGTGTGCGAGTGTGTGTGTCAGGCCTGTAGAAACCAGCCTTTACAACCACTCTAAACAAATTAGCAGAGCACAAAGAGCACAGTGAAGTGTGTCACTACATGAACTGAATGGGAGTAAGACCCAGTTCCAGTCCTAGATAATGGTTTTGTGTTGTCTGCACACTAACACCTTTAATTCAGTCCAGTGTTAAATTATTAAGATACCCATAGAACTGTACAGAAACAAAGCAACTCAGTGGATGTTAGCTCATAATGGACATCATCATATTTTATTCATTTGTTTATATTGATTTAATTTTTTCCCTGTTCCATCTTATATAGTTACTGGTTATTATTTGTTTTCCAATGTAGATATATCATGTTTCTCTTCTTCGGCAAGGTTTCTGGCTTTGCAGGATGTCTGGGACATAACATCATGATCTGGCATCAGATTTAGGCAGCAAAGAAGAGGGTAAGGATCTACATGTCATTTCCTTAGATTTAGTTAATGCATTTGGCTCTGTGCCTCACAAACTTCTAGGAGCCAGATAAGGTTACTAGGCTGGTTAAAGCTTATTTTGAGGATATTCTGTTCTGCTTTAGTACATGGAAATTTGTTACATCATGGCAGCGATTAGAAATGGGTATAATGGCTGGATGTATGATTTCACCATTAGCGTTTACGATGGCAATGGAGCTAATACTTAGGGGTTCTAAGTGGGCTGTAGCAATAAAATTGTTAGGTTTGTGCATGAGGGGCAATGTTTTCAACAATGTGCCTAGGGTATATATATATTGGTAGATGGGGTGATGCACAAAATTGGAAATTGCTGGTGGACACAGGTAAAAAAAACTGAAGGTCCCAGAGTACACTGCAATAACTACACTGAGGTCAGATATGGTGCTGTACTCTGAAAGTAAACTGATTTCATAGAGTTCACAATTCCATTTGAGGATGCAGTACATGAAGCATATGAAAGGAAGAAGCTGAAATACACAGACTTGGCAGCTGAGTTGTGGGAACGCAAGAGGCAGGCACATGTAAAACCGGTGGAGATAGGTGTTAGGGAATTTGTAGCCACCCCTATGCTTATGCAGTTTGGCTTCAGGGGCCGGAAACTAATGGCAGCTTTGAAAGATTCATCAGAAACAGCTGAAAGGTCTAGACAGGGGTTGTGGATAAGGAGAGCACAGACTAGTAGGGGAAATGCACTGTAGAGGTGCTGTGGTGGTGGTAGGTGTGGTAGCACGTAAAGATCACATGGAACTGGTGGCACTGAGCATGAATTAACGGTGCCAGTGGAGCTAGGTATGGTCTAAGTCACAGGAGAGGCCTGTGTGATGGTTAAGGGTAAGGTACGACTGTTAAGCTAGCTCAGAGGGGGGTGAGTCTGGGACAAGAAACTTCACTGTTGAGCCTTCCAGAGGTGTCTGATGAGGGGATGTGCCTTCTTGATGACACCTGTGAAGAGCTAGTGATGGTGGTTTTGGTAGTCATGGGCTGGGCTCCGTGTGTAACTTTAGTTGTTAAGAATAGCAGGTTGCTTACTGGATCATAAACGGCCACAGCAACCTTAGTAGGTAGGTGGATACTAGTACACCTAAATGTTGCTAGATGTTGCTGGTTGCTTATTGGATCATAAACGGCCACAACGACCTTAGTGATTAGGTGTAGGAACAACAGGATTATAACAACAGGCTATAACAGGATTTTTTGTAGCTGCAGGTAGGAAGAGATTGGGGTGGGCCCTAATAATCTTATCTTGTGTATGGTTATAATAAAGTTATTATTCAGTTTCTAGCTTATTCTTGGGATAACCAGGTATTTAGCCTAGGAATAACCAAGTAATGACAGACATTAAAAAAGGCACTTTGAATTTATTTACATTTTTTACTTCAAATGTTTGCATAGAATTAAATCATCTTCATTCAGAGATTTGAGTAACATGCTCATTCTCCAATTAAGCCTATATCTCTGGATGTAGATGATATAATTTCATGAAATCCTTTGTTTTAAAAATGAAGTAAATTAAAAGTCATTTCTTTAGCTACTACCTAGCTATGCCCTAGCAACTACCTGGAGCACCATACTAATTTTTAACAAAACCCAAACAACAAACTATAATATCATAGACACCCTTTAGCAACTACCATATCAACTGTTTAACATCATCCTAGCAACCACTTAAATACACAAGCAAAAATGACTACCATAATCTTAACAACCAGTGAACACCAGGTGCTAGCATGGAGTAAGAGATGAAGAGAGAGATTGAATGGAGAGAGCCGGTGAGATTTTAGAGCAGTGACCCTGATATCAGATCAGTGTGCACGTTTGTGTGTGTCTATGTGTATGCGTGTTCGCCAGGACACTGAGTGCTAGGGCTCAGTTACAGACCCATGTGTGTTCGGTTTACAGACACACTTAAAAACTATCACTGGGCTTTGTTTTTATAAATGCCAGATCAGTGATGTTCAAACAAGAACTCAATGGACTGCTAATCATAAAATCCCTTTTAGACCTGTCCAGAGGAGCTATATGTGTTAATGCTGTATCAGTTGTGTCAAACGGCCTCGTGCCTAAACCACGTGGAACATTTCCAGCTGTGTGTTACATGTGTAAAAAGCATAATGCCAAATTATGTCCAGATCCAAACATGTTCCAGAATTCATATGTGAAAATACTTTATAATACTCTTAAAGGTGATTTTAATCTATTTTTTATCAAATACAGAGAATGAATTCTCACCATTTGCTTCTCTGCAGTAGGTTAGCGAGCTGGAAAAAAAACTCTGGTGTTTATACACAGCCCTGGCTTTGTCCTAAATTGCTCAGGCCTTCTCTCTGTGTGTGTGTGGCTAGCGGAGAAATGGCATCTAGTGGCTCTTGTGTGGTGGAGAGACCTCCAAACATTGAAAAGCATAAAAAGGGCTGAGGAAGTTGCTCTATTCCTGCTCCATAGGTGGGTAACACTGACTTATTTGTGCTGTTTCGGGAGTATTACTGAACCTGGAACTTTCCAAGAAAGTAAAAGTCAAAGTGCAGCATACAGCTAAAGATACAAATGAGTTTCTATGGTAATTCAAATAGTAAATAAACCTTACAGACAAGTTAAACTTCAGCCAAATACAAACAACAATCTGCATCTTACTCAAACACGCTTAAATGTGCTCCTAAATAAAAACAACCTGAAAGGGGACTGTGTTTTGCTGTGAAAACAGTAGTTCTCTAGAATCCTGTATGTTGTCTTTAATGTATTAATATCCATGCTAGGCCCCTGAATGTGTCCTTTCATAGCTACTGCTGCTAAGTTGGAACTGTTGCTAAGTGTTTCGGATTGAGCCTGTTGAGAAAAATGTTTACCGTTTGTAAAATACATAAGTCAGTATTATACAGATGTTCTTGCTAAGACTTACCTTGGTTGTGGCTGGTACAACAGCAACAATTTTTTATATTGAATAGAGAAAACAGGCTTAGATCTTGACTTTCTTATGCAGGCAGTCCGCAGTCTGTCGAGATACAGAAATGTGGTAGTGAATGAGCCCTAGTTGTGGCTGGTGATGATGATTGAATGATTATTGCTGTCAGGACTGTGTGCTGATTGGTTGATTAGGTGAAAAGCAGACTGCTGATTGGTGAAATAATCAAAAGCATGAGGACAGAGAGAGACAGAGAGAGAGAGAGAGGGTTTCACTGTGTAACATTACTGTTGTTATCTGTGCACGTGTGTGTACATGTGAGTGATTAGTAATGTATGGAGTGTAAGACAGATACTTGGATGCACACACATGAACACATATTGAATGGGGCTGCTGTAGCTCTAAACTCAACTACTTTCAGAGGAACTCAATTTTCAATCTTTGCGGCATTGCAAGGAACGTCGATACCACACTGCTCCTGGGTTTGCCCCTCACTTCAAGTCACTGTCTGTGAGACTTGTGGTGTGTCTGCATGGGTTTCCTCCCACATTTAACAAACACAAGTTGGTAGCAGTTGACAGGCTCTGGACTCACCAAGACCCCTGACCACATTAATTAGTTACAAAAGATGAATGGAAAATTCATTTTATTTTATGATACTAACATTTTTTAGATAATATGCAATAAGTGCACTATGGACTTGAAGGTCATTTCAGAGTCAGATCTCATAAATATTATTAATTTGCCCCTGTGCAGGATATCAAACAACAGATTAATTAAAAGTGAATGTCTCAGATTCCTATAAAGCCTGTTTTTAGAGCAGAGTGTGTTGGAGATTTAGATGCTGTTTTCTGCCATCTACATGAGTAATCACTCCATTTGGTTTTTACAGCCTCTTTTCTATTTCTATTCTTTCTCTGTAATTTTTTTTTTGCTGTTTTCCTTAGCTGTCTCTCTTTTATCACTTCTGTATTCTTTTTTTACTGCTTATGCCTTTCTTTTCAACAATTTATTAAATTCCACTTGTTGTCTTCTTCTCTCTCTTTCTCTCGCTCTCACTCTTGCTCTCTGTAACTTTTTCTCCTGTATTCCCCTTAGGTAACCCACACACTTTGTCACCCTCTCAACTGTGTGTGTGTGTGTGTGTGTGTGTGTGGTGTGTGTGTGTGTGTGTGTGTGTGTGTGTGTGTGTAATATTAACCGGTTAAAGGTGTTAACTCCCCCTAAGTCGTGAGGACCTGGTGTGTAAACCAATCTGACCAATCACTTATCACCAACACTGACGGACAGAGACAGTGTCACCGTGGTAACCTGATAGCCTAAGACACACACACACAAACACACACACACTTGTACATTCACACACTTGATGCTAATATAAAGCTGTACATTCACATCTAATGGCAAACACCCATTAAGCTCAATATTGTCCCTTGGTTTGTGCTATGTGTGTATGTATTTCATCTGTATTTTTTATGCCGTGTGTCTCTGTGTGTCTGTGTGTGTGTGTGTGTGTGTGTGTGTGTGTTTGTTGTAGTAACAAGCAATTTTAATACAATTGCCTGAATCGTTTCTTTTGCATTGTTTTGAAAGGAGATTGGAGTAACCCCCACACTAAACACCATTAGTATTAATACTTTATCTGATGATTTATTCATTCATTCATTCCATTCACTAATGTTTAAGATTCAGTGATTCAAACATTGATTCACTTATTATGAAGAAGTGTTGAGGAACGTGTGTGTGTGTGTGTGTGTATGTTGAGTTATTTTTGTGGGTGGGTAGTGTTACAGTGCAGGTAACCATAGCAGAGCTTGGAAAGTGAAATATGACCCACAGTGTCCAACCATCGACTTACGGTCCTTCTTTCAATCTGTACCACACAAACATGCACATGCATACGCGCACATAAACACACACACACACACACACATATATATACAAATACACTCACACAAAACCCTGTCCCCATCACACATACACACAGATATAGTCACAGAGATGCAGATACACAGAGAGACACAGTCTCACAAACAATACACAGTGCTCTGAATATTTTGGCATAACCTGAACTGACACTGTGTGTCCCTTTTACGCAATGTACTACAGGTGGCCTATATCTGATTTATACTCGTAGCTTTAACTGAAGTTACAAGGATAATATAGCTACAAATAGCTACAATTAATGTAAGTTGTCCTAGGGTAATAAGGACTGTAGTGATGTTCTGTGGTAAATATGTCAAACAGGATAATGTGGTTGGGATATATATATATATATATATATATATATATATATATATATATTTATTTATTTATATATATATATATATATATATATATATATCCCAACCACATTATCCTGTTTATATATATATATTTATTTATATATTTTGGTCATCGTATATTTCTGGTTCTTGTTTTTTATTGTTATAGTAATAATGTTATTTAGTGTCATTCTACAGGGTGGGCCAATTATGTGGATAGACCTTAATAAAGTGGGAATGGTTGGAGATATTAACTTTCTGTTTGTGGCACATTAGTATATGGGAGGGGGGAAAACTTTTCAAGTTGGGTGGTGACCATGGTGGCCATTTTGAAGTCGGCCATTTTGGATCCAACTTTTGTTTTTTCAATTGGAAGACGGTCATGTGACACATCAAACTTATTGAGAATTTCACAAGAAAAACAAAGATGTGCTTGGTTTTAACGTAACTTTATTGTTTCATGAATTATTTACAAGTTTCTGACCACTTATAAAATGTATTCGAAGTGCTGCTCATTGTGTTGGATTGTCAATCCAACCATATTCTCCCAATCTTCACACACTGATAGCAACACCGCAGGAGAAATGCAAGCACAGGCGTCCAGTATCCGTAGATGAACAGTTTCCTGGAAAGTGGATTGGTCGTCGTGGGCCAGTTGAATGGCCCCCAAGGTCTCCCAATTTGACCCCCTTAGACTTTTATCTTTGTGGTCATCTGAAGGCAATTGTCTATGCTGTGAAGATACAAGATGTGCAGCACCTAAAACTACGGATACTGGAAGCCTATGCTAGCATTTCTCCTGCGGTGTTGCTATCAGTGTGTGAAGAGTGGGAGAAGAGGGTTGCATTGACAATCCAACACAATGGGCAGCACTTTGAACACATTTTATAAGTGGTCAGAAACTTATAACTCATGAAAGAATAAAGTCAAGCACACCATTGTTTCTCTTGTGAAATTCCCAATAAGTTTGATGTGTCACATGACCGTCTTCCCATTGAAAAAACAAAAGTTGGATCCAAAATATCCAACTTCAAAATGGCTGCCATGGGCAACACCCATCTTGGAAATTTTCCCCCCTCCCATATACTAATGTGCCACAAACAGGAAGTTAATATCACCAACCATTCCCGTTTTATTAAGGTGTATCCATCTAAATGTCCCACCCTGTGCAGTGATTAGCATGATGCTAATAAAATGTCATTTCCTCAGAAGCATTCAAAGCTGGCCATAATCTCTAATAGATTTCATTTCATAGTTTCTGACAATAAAGTATACTGTTCCCACTATATGATTATATGAAAGAATGAATGAGGTTATTTTAGTGTTGGTGTTGGTTTAGCTGATCCCCTAGTGTGGTCATGGTGGTTGTATAAAGTAAACAATTTTTTTTATTTTTTATTTTTTATTTTTTTTTTTAGCAGTGGTTATTTATAAATGTTAAATAAAATAAAATAAAATAAAAATTATATTGAATAAAACAAAGATTTCTAGGTGGTTACTGTTTTTGGCTATATGATGTCCCTTTGTATTAATAGATGGCTGCATAATTTTTTATTGTATAACACAATGGCAGTAAATACTCTTGTACTACTCTATGTCTTTCTCTAGGAGAAGACTCTCTCTCTCTCTCTCTTTCTCTCTCTCATTCTCTGGTCATGGCTCGTCCCTTGCTTACCCCCTTCGCTCTCTCTCTGCTGCTATGTGTGGAGGGGGCTTTGTGCAAGGGGAACAGTAGCAGTGCTGATGGGTCCAAACGAAGTTGCAGTGAGAAGGTGAAGTGCAATTCTGGGATTCTGCTTCCTGTTTGGCTTCCCCAAAATCCCTCACTCCCTGAGCAGGTCGCCAGGGCCATCATCTACTTTCTAGCAATGCTCTACTTCTTCCTGGGTGTCTCCATCATCGCTGACCGCTTCATGGCTGCCATCGAGGTCATCACCTCACAGGTGAACCACAATTCAATGCCCCTTTCACACATGCACGTTCATCCATAAATGTTCCAGAGTTTACCCGAAAGAGTGGTATGTGTGAACACAACCACATGCAACAGGATCTTACCTGGACTTTATCGTCCTCTCGCCCCAGTAAAGACACTGGGTAAAGTTAGAGTTGGCACATATGAGAATGGGGCAGAAAATGTTCTGGAGTTTCTCCTGCATGTGCAGAAAAGGCTCTGTGCCACTCCTAAAGCAGGTGCAGAAAATCCCCTGCTGTGAACTGCATGTGTTAGAAACAACTCTGGGACATCTCCAGACCTGATAAATAGGAGTTTCTCTAGAAATTCTCATACATTTCTGTTACATTTCTAAATATGTAAAAGAGCAAGTCCCATTTCACATACCAAGAACAGCCATAATTTATTTTAACATGGCTAGTTTCCTATCATGCCCTCCCGTTATCTCTTAGAATTGTTAGTGTGCCTTTAAGAGTTATACAAGTAAACAAGCTTTGTTTTGATTGGCTCACCTACAGTGGGTGTTACAAAAATTCCAGTATTAATATGGAACAAACTGTTACATTTCTGAAAAAAAATATATATATATATCAGAAAGAAAAATGATTGGAGTGAAAAATGTGTGAAAATGATTAAAGGTTGTGTTGTGAAGGGATGTTTAAGTGTGTGTGTGTGTGTGTGTGTTGTAGGAGAAACAGGTGACAGTTACCGGTGTGAATGGAGAGAAGACAGTGACAACGGTGCGGATTTGGAATGAAACCGTCTCCAATCTGACATTGATGGCTCTTGGATCCTCAGCACCAGAGATACTGCTGTCAGTTATAGAGGTACACACACATACCCATGCACAAACACACACACACACACATACACACACACACACACTCTTGATCGGCCTAAGGTCATCTTCTGCAGAGATGTCAGTTTTAGAGGCACGTATGCATACGCACTTTATGCCCCAAGGTCATCTGCGTTTAAGATACTGTCAATCACACACACACACACACACACACACACACACACACATACACACACTTACTGTAATGTACTAAATAATCTATGTCTTCTAAATCTGAGATAAGGTCAGTCACAAAACTGTTTTGGGTTTCCTATAAATCTGTAATAGGTTTTCTATAAACATATTATTATTATTATTACTATTAAAAGTGTGTTATTAAAGATAATTGACCATTTGCAAAACAACAAAACACACAGCTCTCAGCCAGTCATATTCATCTCTAAATGCTACTCTGTTAAGCGAAGTAACCACACACAAAAACATTAACAAACCACACCACACATAAACCCATTAACAAGGCTAAAAACCACACACATACAATGACTAAATAGTTTATTTTCATTGGAGGAGGATTTAAATCAATTTTTTAACATACATTTTAATATCATGCCTAATGGAGTCTAATGCTAGGATTATATGTATTTTCTCATTTAACTGAAAAGACCCTTTCCCCACATTCTGCAATCTTTGATCCAACAGCAGTAATGCTTTGACATGAATTCATTCATTAATTTTTCTACATTTTAACACAGAGCACCTTCCTCAGACATTTCCCAGACTGCTCACTTGGTCACACTTTTCATAGGAATGTAATATATTTCTGACCACTGCTGGAAAACGTGGTCTATATAAAGAGTCTAAAACAGTACACACCTGTGCTCACACACACACACACACACACACACACACAGAGGCACCCATAGCTCTCTGAGAATTTATTAAACTCTCGTTAACTGCAATGAGATAGAGATCTATGATCTATCTACTCATTAACACGAAATGAGCTTAATCAAATCTAGGAGTAGGGTATTCTATGCTTCTCAGTGGAATGGTGCTTTTCCTCTGCCAATGATCAACTCTCTCTCTCTCTCTCTCTCTCTCTCTCTCTCTCTCTACACTTTTAAAACTAATTCTTTCAATGAATAAGTTTTGCTTTGCTCTTGAGCAGTTAAAGCCAAACCAGATAGGGTGAATTAGTTTGGTGGAAAATGTGACATCTGTCCATTTCTTCGGCCACTTTCCCACCAATAATTAACTCTTTACACCTTCGGAAAATCATCATGATCCCAAAAGTGGGGAAAAAAACTTTCCAAATGTTTGTAGATACTTGTTAACCACAGAAAACCTTTGTGTTACTTGTTATAACAGCTTTTTTTCCATTTCACAGGAATATGATTTTCCCTGTGAGACTCCCTCCTGCCCCCATCTCCTGTACTGAGCTGACTCTATACCATGTTCTTCTGCCCTCTGCTGCCTTTTGATTAGTTCTGCTGCCCTCTACTGCTGTTTGTTGGACACTTTTGCTGTATGTCTTCTGGCCTTTATTGCCCTCTCCTTTGCCCTGCTGCTCTAACAAGCCCCCTGCTGCCACTGAAGCACTGTCCTATAATTCTGTTGCCCATTCTGTGCTCTCTTATGGTCTACTGCCCTCTACCATCTATTACTGTGACTTTAAAGATGTTTTACCTATACCAGTCTTGAAGAGGATTGTTAAATGTATGAAGGTATGAGATAGATAGAGAGAGAGAGTGTGTGTGTGTGTGTGTGTGTGTGTTAGTTATCAACAGCATATTTGTGTTGCTGTGCAAGTGTGTTATTATGGTGTTAAGTTGTGCAGATGTATGGTCATTGGTTTGCTTTAAGTGTGTGTGTGTTATTTATAGTGTGTTTGTGTACAGCTGTGTTATTGATAGTGTTTACTGTATAGTTGTGTATGTGTGTGTGTTTGTCTTATTTCTGTTCTCTTATAGATGTATGGTCATGGGCTTGATTTAAGTCTGTGTGTATGTGTTATTTATGGTTTGTCTACAGATATATGGTCATAGGTTTGAAGGGTTTTTAAAGTGTGTGTGTCTTTGTGTTATATGTGTTGTGTTTATTAGCCTACAGCTGTGTTCTTGATGGTGTTATATGTGTTATTCATAGTGTGTTTATGTGTGTAGAGCTGTGTCATTGGTGGTGTTTGTGTACAGGTGTGTGGTCATGGCTTTGAGTCCGGTGAGCTGGGTCCAGGCACCATAGTGGGCAGTGCTGCCTTCAACATGTTTGTGATAATCGGGATCTGTGTGTGGGTGATTCCTGATGGTGAGGTGAGGAAGATTAGACACCTCAGAGTCTTCTTCATCACAGCGTCCTGGAGCATCTTCGCCTACATCTGGCTTTACCTCATCCTTGCTGTCATCTCGCCAGGAGTTGTACAAGTGAGTGTGGCTTTCAGGTGACTTAATAGCACACAATGTTTGAAGTGTTAGCTGGGAAAAATTATATATGCACAACTGCCATCACACACACACAAAAAAACACGACTGTGTTTGCTTCTTTAGTTTTAAAGTGGAATAATGTAGCTAAAAAGTAACAGATGTAATAAATCTTTCGATGCAAATGTATTGTTATTGTTCTGCTTTTACCATGCTGAGCTCTCCAGTGACACTTTGAGTGGCCTTTCCAAAAGACATGGTGGATGACACGTGAAACAATTTTGAATAGCATTTTAATTGCACCTGTGTTTAAATGTGTGGGTTGGTATGTTGTAGGTGTGGGAGGCCTTGGTCACTCTGATGTTCTTCCCAGTGTGTGTTCTGATGGCATGGATCGCTGACCGCCGGCTCCTTCTTTACAAGTACCTGCCGCGCAGTTACCGCTCCAAAAAACGCCATGGCATCATGGTGGAGACGGAGGGTGAGCTGACACCCAAAGGCATCGACATCATCCTGGAGGGAAAATACCACAGCAATCCCAACAGCTCCACCAGCAACTCTACCTCAAATATCATCAACATCGAGTCCAGCAAAGAGCCAGAGCAGGACAGAGAGGAGGTAGGCTCTGGTATAACTGGGAATTGTTGTCCTATTTTAGGGATTGCTAGACAAAAAAATAAGTACTCTGAAATCCTGGCTGAGGTTTGTTGCAGTAAAATACATTAAGGAATAATCCCTGACCTTCAAGTTGTTTGGCCACCATAGCCCAATGTAATGAAATTGCATTGCATTTTGGATATTAGAGTTGTGATTGCTACTCCAGACATGAGTTTAATAGATCAATATCATCCTCTCTAGTGTTTAAGACACTAGCCAACCCATCTGTTGAGTAGAATGACAGAACTGGCAATTAGTGTTGAGCTTCAGAACTGCTGTGTTTTCACAGTTTAAAATATAAGATGAAAAACTGGAAGGAAAGATGGGCTTATATGACAGAGATATTATTATTGGTGGGTAATGGCTTAAATACATAATTCAGATCCACTTTACTCAAAAACCATCACATCAAACAGGATGTCCATTACTGTTTGACTTCATCCACATTAAGCCTGACTACCATGCACTAATGTATCTAAAATCTGCTTTAGTCTATAGGAATAAAAGCATTGTTACAGTATCCCACATTCAGATGCATTGCCGCTGCAGGTTCCAGAATCCAATACATCATTGTTTTTTAAAGAGGAAACAATTTCAACCTCATGCAACAACATAGTAAAAAAAATTCTGTCTGTGCTTAAACTCCATTAAAACTGTACATTCATATACAGTGACAACCATGCCAATACTGAAGGTCCTAAGATGTCTCTCAAATATTTCCAAAACAAAACTAAGTGATTAAAAAGAATAATAGAATTGCTGTGGTGTAAGGTATTGTAGAAATGTTGATAAATGTGATTTTTTTTCTCACACTTTTACACAAGTGAATACGGTTCTGGGTCCTAATGATATGTCTTTGTCCTGCTTTGGTCAAAATATAGCAAGGATCAAACACCACAGCAGTGTTTTCTACCTGTATAAACAGCCCTATTCGGAATGGCCTCTTTCAGTGCCTGTTCCTTTAAATGCTAATGAGCTGTTCGCTATTCACCCCAACCCAAGCGCACAGCAGTGAGGAGTGAGGAAAAGCTCTGATTTTTAGCCATTTTGCTCAGTTCTCTTTGCTCTCTGCTCTTGTTTTCTCAGTTTTTATTCAGTGCTTTTATTTCTCCATGCTCGTTGTGTCAGTAAGTAATGGTCTGTTGTTGCAGGTGATCCGGATGCTGCGGGACCTGAGGGAGAAACACCCCGACAAGGACCTGGAGCAGCTGATCGAGATGGCCAGTTACTCCACGCTGCAGAAGCAGAAGAAGAGTAGAGCGTTTTACAGGGTCCAGGCCACCAGAATGATGATTGGTGCAGGGAATGTGCTGAGGAAACATGCCACAGCTGAACAGGTCAAGCGAGCATCCGGCAGCCCTCAGGATGAGCCTGGCAACTGCGCCCACCTGGCTTTTGAGCAGCCACAGTACCACTGCACAGAAAGCTGTGGGGAGCTCAGCCTCTGGGTCATGCTGCAGGGAGAGAGCAGCTCCACAACCTTCCTAGTGGACTACAGAACTGAAAACGGGTCCGCCAGCTCTGGAACAGACTTCCTCTACTGTGAGGGGACGCTTCAGTTCCAACCTGGAGACACCAGGAAGGAGATAAAGGTGGAGTGAATATGTGTGTGGTGTCATAACATCTTTTTACATTAGACTTCACTGATACTCTCATGGCTGATTGCCATTAAATCCTCATATGAATGTTCAGTTGTATATTTTCTGTTCTATTAGACAATGTTTTTAGTAGGTTGATGATGATGATGATGATGATGTTGATGATGATGATGATGATGATGTGTGTGTGTGTGTGTGTGTGTGTGTTCTGTAGGTGGGTATTATAGACGATGATGTTTTTGAAGAGGATGAGCATTTCTTTGTCCGTCTCTCAAACCTGCGAGAAGAGGGCGGGGCCAGCACAGAAATCGCACGATTGGTGGAGCCTATGGTTGCCACAGTGACGATCCTGGATGATGACCATGCGGGGATCTTCTCCTTTGGACAGAGGGAGCTCCGCGTGGCAGAGAGCTCGGGTCTAGTGGAAATTCCTGTCAACAGGAACTCAGGGGTCCGGGGAACGGTCACGGTTCCGTATCACACAGAGGACGGGTCAGCACACCATGGAGTCGACTATGAAAACACACAAGGAGAGCTGGAGTTCACCAATGAATTGACTTGGTACACACACATATACACAGACACAGACACACACAACAACAACAACACTATGAATGAAGTAGAAGCATTTCCATGCATTTACCAAACCGTTACAAAATTGTTGCAATCATCATTAAAACACAGGAAACAATTTCAAGGCTACCCTTTTACTAAACTGAAGCAATTCCAGGTATGATTTGAATGATATAGTAGTAAAACTAAGCATTTTCATTCCATTTCATATATGTAGTGTATTCTACCTGTCAATTATAATAAACATTTAGATAATTCAGTCTGTTCTTTACAGCTGCAAAACACATTTAGACGATTTTAGTTAGTATTTTTATGAAACAAAATGTATTTTTAGTTTTCCAAAAGCCTTTGCGTTCAAAATATGTTGGCTCAATTTTCGACATAGATTTTGTGATTCAGAGGAAGATGATGATGATGATACAGATAAGTGTGGGAGGTCTGTAGAATGACCTCATACCTCAAGCCAAGGTTCAGACAGTAGCAGAAACAACTGTAGTTCCTCTGAATATGGAAACACTGTTGTTCAGATTAACAAAAATGAGGTTTTGTGGTTTTGGTGTTTTTATTACCACTAGTTTATGAAATGTGATGAGGTCAGAGAGAAAAAAAGTTCTCATGGGTCAAGGACCTCTGGAGTAGTGTTTATCATCAGCTCAATGTTGTGTTTTCCTGAAACGTTCTGAAAAACAGAGTCTATCATTTGATATCAATTGTTTTATTGAAATCAATCAAAATGAATAAAAAACTGATGCAATGAACTAAATGAAAGACCAATTAAAGAAAAAAAAATTGGTAAATGTCTAAATATGATGCATTCAGGAAATATATGATCCAAAATTTAGAAAGGAACAACATTTAGACTTTTAGTTAAAGGGCTCATATAATGTGTGATTTTCAAAAAAATCTGTTTTATTGTATTATTATTTCATGTGTCAGGCTTTAAAGGCGTAGACTAAGGCTATATTGTACCCTAACTCAACCATAACTAGCACTAGCCTAACTCTAAACCTACCACAAATCTTAATAAACCCTAAAACCTGTTTTAACTCTTAACACTAATCTTAACCTTCCTCTAACTCTAATATACCTCTTAAACTAAAGGTTAAGGATTTAGATTAGGGGACACAATTTCTCCTTATAAAAAAGACAAAATGTGATATATTTTTGGACACCCCCAAACACACACACAGTTTGAGTTCTTCTATTTTTCTGAAAGAAAAAATAGAAATAAAAAAAATAGATGCGTCTGCTTGGCTGTGTGTAGTGGAGGGTTATAGAAAGTGACTGGGAGAGTTTGTTCTGTATGTGTGTGTGTGTGTGTGTGTTTTATTAATGTCGTAGCGTCTAGGGTGGGATGGATCTTCTTCCCATTAAATATGCAAGCAGTAAAAGCAGTGGCATTGTTAAGGCTTCACTCAGTAGTGGAGCCATAACAAAGCATTTGAAATCTTTATTTAAATATTTTCTCCTGGACTGACTGCCCAGTTCTGTTGTGTTGAATAATAGCTAATGTAACTAATGTTGGAAAAATCGCTCTCATTCAAGGGAGAGAGGGAGGGCCTTCTTAGACACAGAGGGAGAGCAGGGCCATTTGTACTGTCTCTACTGGATTCTCGTCCTCGGATGGCTGTGGCATCACTGGTGTTCCACACTGGAATATGTTTTGTTGCTAGATCTAATCCAAACACTACTATCTTGTATTTATGTATTGTTTTGTCTTTTCTGTGCTCTGCAAACCTCAGAATTTGCACTTTACACACCAATACAAATAACTAGACAGTTTGACAAATAAAGTGAATTAACTTTTACATTTTCTCATCTTTTACATCTTCCCAGTTACGTTTTTGGTACCAGGCAAATTTGCTCATGTTCAGTAATACAGTAATAATATTAATATTAATGAATGAATGCAATAATGTTTGACAGAGAGAACATTTACAGTGTGTTGATGTCATACTGCTGTTCATGTTATATGTGTGTGTTTTAATTATTCACTGTCTGTGTTGTTAAGTATTGATGCAAGTTCAGCTGTGATGTGATTTAAGTGGCAGGGTCTCCGTTAATATTTTAGGGGCTATGCTCAAAGGAAATAAGCACTTGTCTCTGTATGTGTGTCTTCTTGTGTGTCTGTGTGTGTGTGTGTGTTCATGTGTGTGTATGTGTGTGTGTCTGCATGTGCGCAGTAAGACTCTACAGGTGCACATCATCAATGTCCATGAATACGAAAAAAAAGAAAATTTCTACATCGTCCTTGAAGAACCGAGATGGCTCAAGAGAGGAATTTCAGGTGTGTGCGTGCGTGCGTGCGTGTGTGTGTGTGTGTGTGTGTGTGGATAATGAGAGAGAGAGCTATGGGGGGATGTCTTGACAGATGAGTGTGTGATTGAGATTTAATTTGTGACAAGCATCATGTTGCAACCTTTCACTCACCCTGTCCCACACACATGCACGCACACACACATACACACACACACACTCACACAAACACACACACACACACGCACACACACCCTTATCCCCCAGCTATCTCTAGTTTCAGAAGTAAAGAAAAAAAATCCTTGTAGGTTATTCTGTGTCAGTTCACCTATTCTCTGTCCAATCATGTGTTTATCCTCTGAAGCTCTAGTGGTCATTTCTCAGCAGAATGGAAATTAACTCTATTATATATGAATGATAAAATAATAAAATAATAAAATATCTAATTCATTGTCTGTAATCCTTGTTCAGTTCTGGGTCCCAATAGGAGCCTACTCTGAATCACTGGATGCAAGGCAGGATCACACCCTGGAGGGGGCGCCAGTCCTTCACTGGGCTAGGGTTACACACTCACGGACACATCTGAGTATCTAATCCACCTACTTACATGTGTTTTTGCACCGTGCAAGGAAGCCGGAGCACCCGGAAGAAACCCACGCAGACACGGGGAGAACACACCAAACTCCTCACAGACAGTCACCCGGAGTTGAAATTGAACCCACAACCTCCAGGTCCCTGGAGCTGTGTGACGGTGACACTATCTGCTGCGCCACTTCATGTTGTGAAAACCTTTTCACAAAGATAGCCATGCCGAGAAAATTGTACAGCTTTTTTTATATTTAGTATTTATTAATTGGAGCAAAGGATACAGCCAATTAAGATCCATGTGTTTGTGTCTGTGGGACTGGTTGTGATCAGATTATTAATAGAACATAAAGTGATTCATTAATCCATATTAATCCATCCATAAAAATGCTTAAGGGATTATTTACTGATTAAGTGATTGTTTAATTGATAGATTGATTTGTGTTTTGCTGCAGATTTGCTGTTAAATCAGGGTAAGTTGATCTTTTACTAAATTGATCTACTTTCCTGGAACTAACCAAATATAAAAAGAGCTCATATCTTTTGAAGAGCTCATATCTTACAATTGTATATTTTGTTTATTCGTGGCATTTAATAAACAGTAAGAAAATTAGGTCTTCTTTTTATTCTCTCTCTCTCTCTCTCTTTCTCTTCACACTCTCAGGGACCCCTTCTCCTGAGCTGGAGGAAGCAAGAAGGATAGCTGAAAAGGGGAAGCCTGTCCTGGGAGAGAACAGCAGACTGGAGGTCATCATAGAGGAGAGCATGGCCTTTAAGGTAGTTCCTTATCCTGAGTGTGTGTGTGTGTGTGTGTGTGTGTGATCGCACATGTGTGTTTCAGTGTTTGTTCATGCTAATCCCTGCTCCCCTCCTTTAGATCCGTCAGGGAATGGCACCCAATGGCACCTTAGACCCGGTACAGGAGGCTCCGCCTACCAGCATGAGAAGTGTTCATGGATTGGTCAGAACTTTGTGTCACTCTCTTTGATTGGATGCTTTCAAGCCACTGTGAAATTGACACAGATGTGATTGGATAGTCTGATCAAAGCACCAACCAATCAGAGACTTCTATACACTCTCAAGTCAGATGTGTTTAAAGACAACACCTAGTGATGCTCTTAAAAAGATTCACACTCAGCTCTCCAATGTCAAGAATTTGAGATGTCCCCCTCAATTCCAGCCAGCATGGGTATCTGTTAGTTACTGTAGTAGATTTGGACAGTTAAAAGTCTCCTCTAAGCTTGTTGAGCTGTCCAGTGGTGCAGTTTGTATAGATGTCAATGTTGGCTACCCATACATTGTACATAATGGAATCTTGTGCATCATTAACCTTTTGAAAATAAACAGCGTTTTAATAATATATAAACAGCCCATCAACCCATATGCAGAATGTGTTAAAGAGGACATATACTCCCTCTTCTCTACAGTGGAACACAGTTTTTGTTATTAATGAAACATCTGTGTCCTGCTTTGGTAAAAGCCCCACAGCAGCGTTATTCCCGTGTCTAAACATCCCTGTTCAGAACAGCCGTTTCTGCACCTGTTCCTCTCACTGTTCACCCATGACCCAAGAACACAGCAGTGAGGAGCAAGGAGCAGAAGCTCTTGTTTTTAGATGTTTTCACTTAGTTCTCTTTCTTGTCCTTTCACGGTTTCTCGTTTTTTTACTTGGTACATATTGTGTCTGTTTTGCTGTGATTAAACTTGTCTTTGTGCTCTCACGTAAACACTGGTCCAGCACTGTGATTGGACAGACTCAGATGAGGGGGCGGGGCAAATCTAAAACTCAGCACTTAACATCAAAAATCAAAGTCAGAGTCACAATCAGAACGGCTCACTATATCCCATGTTTTCTGATTTAGGCAGCACACAGAAAACTGACTGGGTGTCTTTGTTTCACAGTGTGTGTGTTGGTGGGCTCCAGGTCCTCACATTAATGTACACAAGAACTTAACAAGAAGTTTTATCATTATATGACCCCTTTAATTCCGAATGAGTAGTGCTGCCACTGAAGCAGTGTTGTTAATAAACACATTTTTGAGAGTGTGCATTTATTGGTGTGTGAAGTGTGAATTGAACAAATGACACTATTTTTTCTCTCTCTCTCCTTCTGTTTTAAATGACAGGATGCACTACTACTGATGTCATTCATTCATCTCTTCTTTAATTTCCTTCCATCTGGTATTCATTGATCTGTTCGTTTTTTTTCCAATTTCTTCAGTTTGTATGGTTTTAGGGGTGTTTTTTTTCAATTTAATTGAATTAACTTCTTTTTGTGTGTTTTGGGAGATTTCTGACAGAGTAAAACACAGGAAATTTACTTCATAATGAGTGATTACTTCATAATGAGTGATTATTTAATCCACACTTAGAACACTAATATGTTTGTGTGTGTGTGTGTAGAATACAGTGGATCGTCTGATAAAGGACACTAATCTGGCTGAAGTTATCGGCACACATTCGTGGAAGGAACAGTTCATTGAGGCCATCAGTGTTAGTGCAGGTACTTTGTGTGTGTGTGTGTGCACCAGAAATAAATCATATTATGGAGACCAAAACCTGTTTACTTGCTCACATTGTGGGAGCTATTAGCTGGTACTAGAATGTAAAACATTACATTTTAAGGTGAAAGCATGTTTTAAGGTTGGGTTAATCATAGGGTTAAGTTTAGAGTGTAAGAGTGTTTAATGTTTATAGTGTAAGAGTGTTTAGAGTGTAAGAGTGTTTAGAGTGTTTAATGTTTATAGTGTAAGAGTGTTTAGAGTGTAAGAGTGTTTAGAGTGTTTAATGTTTATAGTGTAAGAGTGTTTAGAGTGAAAGAGTGTTTAGAGTGTTTATATTAACAACCTCTTTTTTCTCCCAGGAGATGAGGATGAGGAAGAAGGGACGGCGCCTCGGCAGCCATCCTGCTGTGATTACTTTATGCACGTGATGACAGTGTTCTGGAAGGTTCTGTTTGCCTTCGTTCCTCCGACAGAGTATTGGAATGGCTGGGCCTGCTTTGTGGTGTCTATCCTAGTTATAGGGTTCCTGACTGCTGTAATTGGGGACCTGGCCTCGCATTTTGGCTGCACTGTGGGCCTCAAAGATTCTGTGACTGCCGTGGTGTTTGTGGCCCTCGGGACCTCCATCCCAGGTTTGTGTCTCTATGCCTGTGGCCTTTAAGGCCATCGTCTCTCCACATTTAAACCTGTTTTGGAACCATTGCTTTAAGGAAGAGAAAACACACTACATTATTTTATTTCTTTCTGTCTGTCTTTCCCCTTCTCTATTTCTCTTTCTCTCACCCTCACTCTCTTGGTCTCTCTTCTACTTCTTCACTCTTTATCACTCTCTTTATATACATCCATCCATCCTCCTCATTTGTCTCACTTTTTTAAACTTTCCTTACTGCCCTCTCGACTTAACTCTTTCTCTCTCTTCCAACTCCCTATCTCTCCATTTTGTTATTCATTCCCTCTTCATTCCACTTTCTCTCCATCCCTCATCCTCTCCACTCTCTCTCTCTCCTCCCAGATACCTTTGCAAGTAAAGTAGCAGCAAAACAAGACGAGTGTGCGGACGCCTCTGTGGGGAATGTCACAGGTAGCAACGCTGTTAATGTCTTCCTGGGGATTGGCGTGGCCTGGTCCATCTCTGCTGTATACTGGGAGATCAAAGGCAAGGCGTTTGAGGTGGAGCCAGGCTCTTTGGCCTTCTCTGTCACGCTCTTCACTATCTGTGCCTTCATCAACGTAGGCATCTTGATGCTGCGGCGACGTCCCTCAGTGGGTGGAGAACTGGGCGGGCCCAAAGTCACCAAGGTCCTGACCAGTGCACTCTTCATCGGCTTGTGGCTGCTTTACATTACCTTCTCCAGCCTGGAGGCATACTGCCATATCACTGGCTTCTGAGCTCAGACACTCTCACACTTCACAGAGGCTTCGTGCACCAGCATGTGGCCTGTCAGTCATTACCGCAGTATTGATTATCTAGAAGAAATATATTTAATATGCTGTATGCAAATGAGCATCTAACCAATTCATACATTGAGGGGTGAACTTTAAATTTCAAACACAAGTTTGAGTCATTTGTAGGTGAGTGTGAAGTAACTCTTTGAGCAACTTTAGTGTGACTCGAGTCTGAAACATGCCAAAAACAAGAGCAGCATAATTACTAGGGTTAGGGTCCATTACACTAATGGAGTTCAGAGTCAGTGGAGTTGTCAGTAAATATATTCTTAGTACTAGGAGCCACAGAAACAAAAATGGTTAGTCCAGAGTGCAGAATAATAATGTGGATTAGTAGGAAGTCAGATATAAAACAGCGACAATGAGTTCATCTTAATGGTGTAAAGGACAGTATTGACTGGACATGTAACAGTATGGATTAGTTCAGCCCAGTTCAGACAGCATGATATCAGTGTCCCTGCAGTAACGAGACTCGTTGTAAAGCCTTATTGCTGTCGGAAGAAATGACTTCATATGCCGCTCCTTGGCACAGCGCAGCTGTATCAGTCTTCCACTGAACCTGCTTCTTTGTTTGTCCACTGTAGTGTGCAAGGGTGTGAAGCATTGTCCATAATAGCCAGCAGCTTATTAAGTGTCTGTTTTTCTGCCACCACCTCCAGAGTGTCCAGTTTGACTCCTAAAACAGAGCCTGTTTTCTTAATGTGTTTGTCCAGTTTGCCCCAGCACACAACAGCACAGAATATATCACTAGCAACGACAGACTGGTAGAATGTCCAGAGGAGTTTAGTGGACACTCCGAAGGACCTCAGTTTCCTCAGAAAATACAGACAGCTCTGTCATTTCTTGAACACTGCACAAGTGTTAGAACTCCAGTCCAATCTGTCGTCCAAGTGTATGCTCAGGTAATTGTAATTAACAACCACCTCAACTTCCACTCCATCAATGGTGACTGGCGATGGGACAGGTCTAAGTTTCCTGAAGTCCACCACCGTTTCCTTCATCTTACTGATGTTGGGTTGCAGATGATTCAACTCACACCAGTTGACAAAATCTAACACCAGCTCCCTGTATTCGGCTTCCTGCCCATTCCCGATACACTGCACAATGGCAGTGTCATCTGAGAATTTCTGCAGATCTCATGTGCTGGAGTTGTATCAAAAGTTGGAGGTGTAGATGTTGAACAGGAATTGTGCTAATACAGTCGCCTGGGGGGCCCCACGCTGCACATGGCAGTGTCTGAATCACAGCCCTGCAGCTGTACATACTGAGGGCCACCAGTCAGGTAGTCCATCATCCATGAGATGACTTAATCCACCTGCATCTGTCACAGTTTCCAGTGCTGCCTGTTGTGTCCACGTGGGAGTACACTTTGTCCAGCAGGTGGACAGCCGCATCACCCACTCCAATGCCATATTAGTATGCAAACTGCAGGGGGTCAAGGGCAGATCTTACCAGTGATTTCAAGTGGCCCAACATCAGTCTTTCCAGAGTCTTCATAAGGTGGCAGGTCATGACAACTGGATGAAAGTCATTCAGTGTCACTGGATACTTCACAGGAACCATCCAGGAACAGGAACCATGAAAGAAGTTTTCCACCTGACGGGGACCCTCACTTGGCTGCAGCTCAGGTTGAAAATATGCTGAAGGATTCCACATAGCTGCTCAGCACAAAGTTTCAGGGCCTTAGGTTGAATGTCATCTGGTCATATGGCTTTACACTGAGATTCCTTAGCTCCTTCTTCACCTGGTCAGCAGTGAATGTTGCTGCTTTACTGTTGGGCTTGTCCTGAGTGGGGTGGGAGGAAGGAAAGTCAAGGTCAGATGAGGTGTAAATGCTTGGTGTGGAGGACATATGGGTTGTGAATAGTGGTGGCTATTGTCTTCCTCAGGTGTTAAGAGGTGAAGTCATTGGAGATGAAGTAGACAATGGGGCAGGAGGAGAGTCGTTGTCACACTTTAGAAAATAAATGGTTTAACTTATTCACCCATTCACGTCTATCTTCTGTTGTTGATCTAGAGCTGCTAGGATTGAAACCAGTGATGTCATTCAGGCCTCTTCACATGCATTGTTTTGCTCCAAACCTTTTTGAACAAATTTTGAGTTCCACTTGCACCCTCTTGAGCTCATCCTTGTCCCCTGACCTGAAAACTCTCTTCTTCTGGTTCAGGAGAGATTTTAGGCTGCGTTTGACAAAAGGTTTGTTGTTGGGGAAGCATCGGATGGTTTTAAAGGGTACAAAAGACTCCACACAGAAGTTAATGTAGTCTGTGATATATGTAATCTCATCAATGTCCTGATGTGGTTCACAGAGAATGTCCCATTGTGAGGCCTCAAAACATGACTACAGTGATTCCAAAGCCTCAGGTGACCACTTTCTCACTGTCCTTGGTGAATGTGTTATGTGCAATGTGTTGTAAATCCCTGCTCAAGACCTCCTGACCAGTCACAAATAGTCCCGGAGCTTTGTTTTTTAATGGTTCAATATAATTAAATCACATAATTAAGTGTAATTAAAACACTTTGGGCAAAATAATCCACCATTTTATGACTTGCCTCAAACTTACACTTAAATAACATCTATAGATGTTTAATGGAAAAAATGGCAACATTTTTAAAAGTGTCTTTACTGTTTTTAAACTCTATTTCTGTCCTGGCTGTTGTAAACCCCTCTCACACTTCATTGCTCCCTTGCTTCTTAACACTGACATAATAGTGTCTTGGTTAAATAGATAATGATGCTACAGGGAGGTTTAACTTCATTGTATTAATTTAAAATGCTCAAGCCAGGATATTTGATCTGAATATTTATAGTACACAGCACGAAGACTCTGATTGGTTTGACTGCTCATTTGCATATTGCAGCCTTCTGCGATATCAGTATTACAAATACCAGTATTGTGATAACAATCAACAAAAAATTCATTGTGCAGCACCTGAGCTCATTTAGAAACACTATCTCATGCATACAGCATCTTGAACTCACATGTCACGCTCACGGGTCCCAGTAACTTCCCTCACACAAACATGATTCACACGCACACTTGAGCACAGCAGCGCAAAGAAGAGAAAGAATGTAATCAGTGCTAATGTTTGTGACATACAGTAGCTATATTTTATTTTCATTGTCTTGTTTTGCAGTCGTTGGAAACTTAGTTACTGAGAGCTGTGTGCAAAAGTTTGGTCAACCTTGGTCAAATCTTTTAAGGGTTTTATCAAATATCTAAATTAAAAGTGCACATCTACTGCAGTGAATTTTTTTTTACATATTTTAATGCACAAATACTGTTTGTTTGCTGAATTTAACATGAAATTAAAATAGAAAGATGAGCCAAATTAATGCAAAATCTATTCATTTTTTTTACAATGGTGTAGACTCAAGGGCAGCACACTGGCACTACTGTTAGTGTTGCTGCCACAGAGCTCTGGGTTCCTGGGGTTTTGTGTTTAATGCTTTCTGGACAGGCTCTGGGCCTACCGTGATGCTGATCAGTGTTTACAGATTATTGTTAAATGTTAAACTCAGCAGATGAATAGAAACTGTGTTCTAAAATTAGTAGAAAATGTCATCTTAAAGTGAATACCTTGTAGATGATGTGTGTACACTTTCTTGTTTCAAAATTTAACAAAACATGTCATTTAACAATGATTCTCCAAAGTTTTCATATGATTAAATGATGTATATCACTGAGGTTTAATGGCAGAACTCATGGAAGGTTAGCTGAAGCACTCCCACCTCCCTCAACACTTGCTGGTGAACTTTTACAGAGTCACCATCGAAAGCATCCTGACATACTGCTGCACAGTTTGGATCACCAGTTGCACGGCACAGGACAGGAGAGACCTGCAATGAATGGTGAGAAGTGTGGGAAAAAATCATAGGAACTCCACTACCCCTCCTCAGTGACATTTACAACAGCCGACTCCAGAAAAAGGCTATCAGCATTTCAATGGACATTACACACCCTGGACACACTCTGTTTTCCCCCTCTAAAAAGAGATTCAGACAATTAAAAGTAAAGACAGAAACAGAGCTTCTTTCCCCAGACTGTGAAAGCCATCAACCCATCAGCCATCAACACCCCCCCCCCCATTCACTTGAATGACGTTTAGCTTTAAACACTGTTGTTGTCACTAAAGGCATGACATAATGAACAAGAATCTGAAGCGACCATTTATTCTAATATTTACACGACTTAAATCAAATTACTGTATTATTCACTGAAATGGATGTGTCGTTGTAAATTTGTTGACACTAATGTATCTCCTGAGTAGAAACCTGCTGTTGCAGCTGTTTATGTTCACAACTCAAACAATGGAGTTCAAACCAGGAATTCACTCATATCCTGACTGTAATTTTATTTTCAATTTAAATGAAAAACTCAACAAGTATTTCATAATAATAAAATCACAAACAATAACATTGCACAAAAGCATGAATCACTATTTTGTTTGTTTGTATCAGGCCCAAAGGTTTAAAGTTTTTTTGTTCTTTGATACAGTGTGTGTGTATATGTGTGTGTTAGTGGTGGCGGTGGTGGTATTTATTCCTGAGTGAAAATGCAGTTATGGTTGAGAGATTCTGCAGTGAAATTGTCAAGAATACAGATTCAGACAGCCAGAATTTCTGACATCATACCAACCCTGTCCTCTTACAGGGTTTTAAGTTCCTAGGGAGCAGCAGATGGGTGATTTAAGAAATAGGTGGGGACTAGTTGCATTTTCATATGTCTATGAGCAAATCAAAGATGCAGCACAGCAATTGTATGTAAAAGTCAATGGAACTCTAACAAGAACTAACGTCACAACAAAACAAAACAAATCCAAAAATCTCAATGATAAAAATCGCGCCTTTTTTGACTCTTTGGACCAATCAGGGCCCTCAGCCGGCGAGGCCCCGCCCTATTCGAACACTCAGAAGCGCGCAGCTGTGCGCGTGCCCTTCCGCGAGTGGAACGCGTGCGAGGCGGAGAGAGACGGTGAGAGGATAAATGACAGTGTCGGGTCTGGGTTTATTTAAGTCCGTTTTTAATCAAGTTTAAACGAGGTTTACTTTAACTTCTCCTCTTTAGAGAGAGCGCATCTGCTGTGAGCCTATGTTGCTCATATTCAGCTTCGTGGTCTCTTGCAGCGTGTTCCAATTCTCCGTTCCACCTTTAATTCTTCCCCGGAAATATAGCCCAAATGCAGTATTTAAGGTGGACCGGAGAATTTGAAATAAGAAGCCACTTTAAGCTTCGTGTCTCAGGCGGGATTCTGACTAGACCTTGGTCAAGTTTAGAGGTTGAGACGGTTTAACTCAAGCTTAAGGGGCTTGGGGGGTTATTAGGGTAAACATACGATGTAAATAAATAATGTAGATCTTTGTTTGAACAAAGCCGTTAGCTTTTAGCTCAGTGCCTTGCGGCCTTCATTTTGTGAAACCATTATTAGCCTAGCTCTTGTGCTAACCCCCTAATAACAAATTACTGTTCGTTTTCTTGAGATTTTATCCTGTGGAGTGTTCGGGTTTCTTTAGAGAGCATTGCTTCCAGGCGTTTTATAAACAATCTCGATAACGTCAAATCGACCTGTTGTTTGTAGTTACCCATGTTTGGTTCTAGACTGAGATTTCCGTCAGTGTTTTAAATGAGACTTTGTATTTAATAAATAAACATATTTTCCTAAAAAGGAGTACACTAGTACTTAATGTCAGTGCCCTCAGAAACATGTTTATCCATTTGTATGCTTGAATATGATGCATTTAGGTTTTTAATAACATGAAGGATCTTCATAAGCTGAGAAAACGATATGGTATAAGCTCATCATATTGTGTGGAGAAAGCATGGAGATCTCCAGCCGGACTGCACTAAGGCTACTGTAAAGCCCACATGAGAAAAATCTGCTGCTACTTATACACAAAGGCCTTGAACTTTTGTTCACTGATGTGATCACTTACTCTGAAGTGTGTACAAAAGGCAATTTGTGGTCAAGATCCGAAATCTTTTGAAAGAAAATACTTTGAAGCATGAGTTGATGTAAAAACGATGTTACAGAGAGCTTTTGACATTGAGACATTATTTAGCCTGCAATATTCTTTCAGGTTACAGGTGTGAAATGTCCTACTCATCGCGAAACACGCTGGACTGTAAAGTCTACGTGGGTGACCTGGGCAATGGCGCAGCAAAGGGTGAGCTGGAGCGGGCGTTCAGTTACTATGGCCCACTGCGGAGCGTCTGGGTGGCGAGGAACCCACCAGGTTTCGCTTTTGTGGAGTTCGAGGATTCCAGAGACGCAGAGGACGCCGTGAAGGGGATGGATGGAAAGTGAGTCAGCTTGAGTTCTATCTGCCTTCATTTGCCATGATGCACATTTGACCCTGACCTCTTCAGGGAGCCCAGGTCTGTAAGGGTGAGTGCTAGAAAGCGATGTATGTCCTTGCTTGCTTCAAAAGTGGTCAAAAAAAGTTGTGGTGCTATACTGTGATTTATGGAAACATGCATCTATTAAATGCAAGAAACCATTTTGGTATTTTTGAGTATTGAAAAATTCACACCTGGATAAATTTCGCATACAATTATCTCAGGATTAGTCCTTAGTTTATCACTGTTATCTTAACTTTGGAGTGTTAATTCTAAGTCTGACTAAGTATTTACATTTTTATTTATAATTTTGGAGTTTAAGAACTCCATGTCCACAAAGTCAGCTGTGAAACCTGTTTTTGTGTTCCACAACAATAGTTATATGTGAATCCTGGAGTCTAGACATGTGAGATTACTGTGAATCCATGCTGTTAAATCTGCATGGAAACAACATTTTATACACTGGAGAAGCAGAAAAACAACAGGCTGTTTTAAACTGGTTACAGTGTTTATATTATATTTGTCATGAGCAGCTGATAACTATTAATTTCTCTTCCTGTTTTCCAGGCTTCTCTGTGGGTCCCGTATCCGAGTGGAAATGTCGAACGGAATGTCCCGGAAGTCCCGCTTCGGTCGGCCAAGCCGCAGACAGTTTGATCCGAATGATCGTTGTTACCAGTGCGGAGAAACGGGCCACTATGCCTACGACTGCTACCGATACAGCAAGAGAGGCGGCAGACGCAGCAGGTACAAATGCATTTAAACAATACTAACATCATCACTGAGCAGAAAAATTAATGTGATCTGTAATTTCATGCTTTTGAAAATATGAAAATCACATAGAGACTTTTTTGAGACTTTGAGTTCTCATCTCCCTCTCCTTTTTATCATCTCTCTAGGTCTCGGTCCCGATCACGTGGACGTCGCTACTCTCGAAGCCGCAGCATTGAGCGGTAAGCACAAAACTGGGACTCTATGATCCAATTATGAACTTTTTAGTTCAAGTCTATCTAAAGTTACTGTAATGTATTAGTTCCGTGCTTTCCGGTGTCAAGTCTGTGAACCCAATTTTCAACATTGTTCAAACTCCTCCACATCCGAGTTAACTCATGTGTGCTAGATGTGATTGGGATTTGAAGCCAATAAGTTGGTTGGACTCCTATGACTTGAAACAAATCATAACTTCTGAATAAAAATACTAATATTTCTTGTATCTGCTCAGCAGGAGGCGTCGTTCCCCATCATACTCCAGACGAAGAAGCAGGTGAGTCTTTCAGGGGAGATTTGCCATCTTAAAATGAGTCCGGATACAGAGGGCTTAACATTAAATATTGTTCGCATTCAACTGAAAATACACAGTGGTACTTAGAGGTCATCATTAGTTATATTTATATAGCTCATTTCACAAACACAAGGTCTTTGCGTTAATGTAATATAAATGTGTTTTTTAGGTCAGCGCTTTCAGGCCGTTCCAGATCCAGAACACCTGTCCGCCGTTCTCGTTCCCCAGCACGCAGATCCAGAAGCCCTGTTAGGAGATCCAGAACACCAGTTCGCAGGAGCAGGTGAAAAATATTATGCCCAATAACCAAAAAAAAAAAAAAACACAACTAAAGTGTATTCCTACAGTATGTTTAAACACATTGGTGATGTGGTTAAACTTTTTTTATGATAAAATCTTTTACACTGAGTGTATTACATGGATTGAACATAATTTCTATTAATATTCTTAGTTAAATAGCATTTTGATTTTGCATATTTTCGGGGTAATATTTTTTACAAGGGCCAAATTTGCAATACATCTTAGAAAATATATTGGATTGCTCTGTCATGCACAGTGTAGAAATGGCATGTCTTTAATCTGAGGAATACTTAATGTCTTAATTGTTGACTTGCGCTGTAGGAATGATGTTTTTGTGTTTTATGTGTGCGCAGTCGTTCCCGTTCTCGGTCTCGTTCCCGTTCTGACTCCAGGCAGAGAGCACGCAGTGTGTCCAGATCCCGCTCCCGTTCCCCCAGCAGCAAAAGAGACAGGTGAGCCTCTCGCAGAGCCTGTCTTTTACAGATTCCTGCCCTAACCTCTAAGAGCTGTCTGCTTTTGGTGTCTGAAGTTTGTCCTAGTTTTGCACTGGAACTGGTAATTGGGCATTAGACTTCACATTAAGCAATGGCCTTGAGTTTGGCTATTACCAAATCAGATTTAAAAGCAAAGTACAACTGCAGTGAATGACTGGTTGAAGGAAGTAAGTTAACGTATTGTTGTTTTTTAGTCGTTCTAGGTCTGCCAGTCTGAGAGCCAGTCCAACACCAGATGCTGACTGATCTGCAATGTCAACCCCACCTCATCCCTATGTTTTTCTCTTATTTTGACCTCTGAGGCTTTTCTCCCCTTGCGCTGAAACGGTAAAGTCTCCCCCGGACTGGTATTCAACAGCACTGTTGGTTTCTTCATGTGTTTTTCTATTTTAAAGACCAGCATTCTCCCTTTGAGTTTCAAGTTCACATCTTTCCTCCCTCCCTGCATCCTTCGGAGACTTTTTATTTTTTATTTTTTTATTTTATTTTTTTTTCACATTTTCTGTATTTTAATGTTGAGTTTACTGTTTTAAATGATTTTAAGCTATTATTTTTAAGACTGGTCTGCTTATAGATGTGGGCAAAGGGACAGTCCACAGTGTTGTGTTGGATCTGTGTATTGTACTTATTAAATAATGAGCCATGATTGGTTAAAGTCGAGCTTAATTTTTTTTTTTTTTTTTTTTTTTTCCCCCTCCCCTTTTGAAAGTGACAGTGATCTTTTTAATAAAGTGAATCTTTACAAACCAAACGCTTTATTTTTGCTCTGACATTCTACCTGTTTTTACTTTTATTCAGTGCAAGATTTACCCAATATGTCTACACTTAACTGTGGCAGGGAAGATATATTTTAAGTGGCTTTAAATAGGGCTAAATTATGTTTGTACTTCTGAGTATGTTTTGTAGGAATATACAATAGTATGTTTATTTTATTTGAAGTAGCTGAGATCCAAAACAACAGAAAACAGTACTTTTAAGCATTGTGTATTTGTAATGTATGATTATAGATTTTTTTTTTTAAAGGTAATTCTTAAACAGCAATCATACTGTTATGCATTCAATATAATGTACATTGTCCTGTGTGCACACCAGCTTAGTAACACTGTATGATTATAGGGGACCTGCACTATGTGAAAAATGCTTTTGAATAATGCGAACAATGAATGAGCCACAGCTTGTGCTAAGCTCTTTGGAGTGGGTTTGGGAACAAGAAATTATCATCCTAACTTGACTAATGTGCTCATGACTGAATGCTGTTAAAGCAGTGCTACTTGAGATTTAAACCCCTCAGTGACACTGCTGGACTGAGAATAGTCCAACAATCAAAAATATCCAGCCAACAGTCATGAAGGACTAGACAATAATCTGCAGCAACAAGAGGTAACCCAATGAGTTGTGTCTAAAAGAGTGGAAAGTGAGTGGGTCACTGTAGTTAAAAATTGATCTTATACCAGTACACTACCACCAGACAAGTTTCACTGCAGCGCTCCACAACCCAATTCATACCTGCTGTGGGGGTCCTGACCACTGAAGTATAAGAGTAAAAGGGGGCTTGAAACGTATGTAGAGCAACCGGTGAATCACAGTGTGTAACCGTAGAGCTACAAAGTGCTCCTGCATGCTGAATGGAGTAATAAGAGGTTGTTTTAATGTTATGGCTCATATGGCTACGTTACGGTACGCTTTCTACGCTTGACTAGGCGAGTTTCGTGGGGGGTAAAGAGTAGGCGGAGGTTGTGGTGGGCGGAGACTCGCCAAGCCTCGCCCCGTCAGTAAAACTGCTGTCAGGCGCTGTTCTTTTCACAGTTCCTCCTCCGTGTTTCCGCTAGCGGTGTTCGTTTTTTGGTAAGTTTAAAACGCGGAGAATTATGGCCACGACGGCGGGACGCTACTACAGTGAGGGTGGAAGGGCGACGAAACGACAGAAAACCGACAGCGACGGAATGGCCACGGTAATGTAGAATTGTAGCTTCTTTTTCTGAGCTCCTATAGACGTCCCCCATTTAGTTATCCGCCCGCTAACAAAGGCCAGCCGCGTTGCTGTAGCTAGGGAGTCCGTGATGATTAACGGTCAAATAATGTGTATCCAACCGATGTTTTTTGCCTTTTGCGTGTCTTATATATTTATTTATTTCTCATAAGCTCATGCGTATCTACCTTATTCTCCAGTTTGGAGCTTAAACCCGTTTTTACCTCCATGTTAGCATTAGCCAGCTAGTTAGCCCTATTAGCACGATGTACAGTCTCTGCCATTGTTCTGCTCTCACACGACGTTTATTAGTATAGTACATCGTGTTTTGTTTGTAATAATACAGAAATGCACTTTAAATCAAGACTACTACAGTATCATTCTCTCTTTGAATTTGAGTTAAAACTCCACCATTTTATGGTGGTATGGGACATTATAATTTTATTTTAGGCACCGTTTTATAATTGTTTTATGCTTAAAGACATTTTGTTTGAGCGAAAGCAAATTTCTGAATTGCCTGAAGGTCGAGACGGTTTTCTCAAGTGAATAACTGATGCCATTAACTATAATAATATGTTCTTAATTCACATGCAGTCCTTTGCTACCTTACCACATTAAAGAAAATGCTCCTGCGTGGTTGCATATTTACCCATCTGTGTGTTTGTTTAGGAGGGTTATAACGACCCCCATAAGACGCTGCCTTCTCTGGTGGTACATGTCAGGGGATTGATCGACGGCATCACCGAGTCTGACCTGGTGGAGGCGCTGCGGGAGTTTGGGACCATCAGGTAAAGCACAGTTTCAAGCCCACTGCCTATTGGACCTCGTTTCAAAGGTTTAAAACACATCTCTCCATATGTATGAATAAGCAGTTGTTCCCTAACTTTCTCCATCTACCCCACAACTGCTGGAATGATACACCCACATTGGTTCTTTGTGTCTGATATATATGCAACCCCATTTGTCTGGTTCTGTGTTTTTGAGACTGACTCATTTTCAAAGTTGGCATGGTCATCTATTGGTCTGACCATTTATTTCCCACAAGTCTTTAGTGTATAAATATCAACAACATACATGCTATGATGAAATGTTTGATTTACGCTGGAGTGGCTCTTGTGTGCAGTTATGTGGTTCTGATGCCAAACAAGCGCCAGGCTCTGGTGGAGTACGAAGATATGAGTGGGTCCTGCAACGCAGTGACCTATGCTAACGATAACCAGGTTTACATCGCCGGTCGGCCATGCTATATTAACTACTCGACCAGCCAGAAGATCTCGCGACCTGGGGACTCGAGTGATGCTCCTAGCGTCAACAACATCCTGTTATTCACCATCATGAACCCCATCTACCCTATCACTACGGTAACATTGTCATCCACACACATTGCTTTATCCCAAATTCCAGAATAAATTTTGTGAATCTGTAATGAGTTTGATAATTCAAATGACTAAAGATCACATGGGTCAAAAGAAGGGTTGAATATTTATATAAAAAAAAAAACAACAGAAAGGGAGACTATTTTCCATGTAACTAAAACACTTGCATATAAGCACAGGAATGTCGTAAGGAATCTATTATTTATAGGGAATAAAATTGTTTCAAACTGTAAACGTCTAATTGATTATACATTCACATGGCAATTCCTATTCATTAACATTATAATGTAGTCACAATGGCCCTATAAACTCATCACTTTTCTAATCTGTTCATTATTTTACCATTTTCCACATAGCAACTTGTCAGTTACAATGCAGCTGTTGTGTGAAGAACCAGTGTTTAGTAATCTGAGCTCACTGCCATCATCTCTGAACGTGTTTTCTTGCTACAGGATGTACTGTACACCATCTGCAATAACTGTGGTCCAGTGCAGAGGATTGTTATCTTCAGGAAGAATGGAGTGCAGGCTATGGTTGAATATCCTTTACAAATGATTCATTATGGCTTTGCTGAGATTTGATGCTAAGTTTTAATGCTATATGTTTTACATTCACTTAAACAGCTTTAACTGTTATATATTTGACTTATTTGGCTGTGATTGTCATGCCATAAAATCACTTAATGAATTATTTCACCATTCATGTAGAAGGGCATTGAATTTGTCTGTGAATTCCTTGACTCATGCTCACATTTGACTCTGTTCAAAGTGCTCAGAGAGCTAAAGCATCTTTGAATGGTGCGGACATCTACTCTGGTTGCTGCACTCTCAAAATCGAGTATGCTAAGGTCAGTAATCAGCATTCAGGTGTTTATTTATATTAAGCTACTTTACAGTTCATTCATTTATCCACATGAAAACACAGCTTGTGATATGCTTGAGTGAAGTTGATTGGAATTATTTCAGCAATTCCAGTCCTTTCGGTCCTTTCCATTGTGCAAGAATTTCAAGACACAAAGCTGTAAAATTTCTTGTAAAAAAAACCTGGTTTGGTGTTAAAAGTACTAAAAGAAAACTACAAGCACTGATGATTCTCCATCTTTATTTTAGTCTAGCCTTGATTTTACAGAAAGCCTTCTTGATAGATGGGTCCTGAGCCTGAGAAAAAGGGATAATGGATTATGTACAGACGTCAGACATGTCCTGTGTTATAAATAGTGAATTAATAAATTAATGTTTCCTTTTCCCTTTTCACAGCCAACTCGTCTCAATGTGTTCAAGAATGACCAGGACACCTGGGATTACACTAATCCTGGTCTGGCTGGCCAAGGTAACTTATATTAACCCTCATGGAAACAAGCACACATGCAGTCTTTCTAATCAGGTTTGGGGACATATGTGGACACGCCTCCTTTAGTGAGAATCCTGTGGCTTTCAGATGTTTCTGTAAAAACAGAGTTCACACCACAGTGTTGTCACTTAAGGGATGTGACTGTTTTCTCAAATCAAAACACGCACATTCATGCATTCGTTAAAAGAAAGGCCATTTTCACAGGACACTCATGAACTGGTGGGGTTTAATCTGGACATGTACATGCAACACATGGATCCACATCAGCGTTTTACCCCTCACTTAGCTGTGCCTCACAACCAAGTTGCATGTCACCTGTTTCGTGCAGAAACACACACGAGCATGTGCCACACTGTCACTCGGTTCACTCGTGAAGCAGTGTAGTGTTTAACATTGATCCCACACATGGTTTCGGTCACTTAGCATGGCCCTGCACCACCCACACAACATGGTGGAGATTATTAAAATTTATATATTTTATTTGCTTCATAGGAATACTTCATCTTAAAGTGCTAACACTGGTAAAAGCAAACGGGGCAGCTTGGCTTCATGCTAACTGCTAAATCTCTAAATGCTGTTGGCATTTTGTGGTGCAGTGTTCTTGTCCTTGTAATGATACCATTTTGGAGCCTAAGATATTCAATGGACATGTGTTGAAGTGTGATTTTTAGCACTGTGTTTAAGATTTAGTAAAACATTTAATAAGATTTATTCTGGTGCTTTGTTTGAAAAGCATTTATATGTAGGATTACTGTTGTTTTAGACAAAACAAGACTAGCGAATATTATATTGAGTTGAGTTTTTGAGTCAGACATCTTATATTTTCAGAAACTCTGAGATGTTGTGCAGATCTCTAGGTCTAGAATGATAGCCAGAAATCAGTTAAAAGTTTGTCAAATGTATTTCCCTCTTATCTTTATTGTCGTTGGACAAGAATGGTGCCTAATGTTTGCGTCTGTTGCGTTATACTGGACGAAAAAAGGGTAATCTGGGTTGAAGCAAACCTAACATTAGGCACTAGACACGTTTACTAAACTACCACATTTTTATTTATTGTAGTTTAACTGTAGTTCAATCTAGGGCTGCACTATTAGACAAGAGTTCACACATTTTAGCAGTTCAGCTTTTGCAAATCAGTCAGTGTTTATCAGACGACGTCTACGGAAACAAAGTAAAATAAGCTGAAATGAATTTGTTCGGAAAGGTAGGATTATATTTTGGGGAATGAAATGGTTAAGGGTATTAATGTGTATGTGTAAAGTTTACTGGTGATTTTCGTCTAACAGAAAAATGTGCAAATCTGAAATTTGTTATAAACATACACTGATAGCCCTAATGGTGCAGCCCCGTTTCCACTGCTAAGGTTGTAACACGTTATCAGTTATTGAACCTATTTTAGGTTTTAGGAACCTATTTTGTCTAGTTCATCATTATTTGTTCAGAAAACATACAGAACGGATGCTGTCATCGTTTTTATTCCACGGACACGTTCAAAAGCAGATTTATGCACTCCCAGCTGCACGTTCTTCAGCGTACAAACATACACCGAACATTTTCCTCAAATGCTACTCCACAGACAACATGGAACAATGAAATGGAGGCACACTGAACCCACAACATCGTATATGCTCCAGAGACGTCCACTTTCCAAAAATACAGAGTCCAGTCACATGGAACAAACACCTCACTACAGCTGACATTCTTCGCTAGCATCTTTTCCCTCCAGATGACTGCCCTCTCTCTGATTTAGCATCATATTTTGGGGGATGGTCTTTTTTCTCTGGATAACACACATCAGCCATTCACAGAAGACCTTAACATCACAACAAACCAGCCAATCAGCCTGCAGACATGACACGCAAAGACACTCAGATTTTCAGAGGATATGGGAGGATCATATATATATTTTTTTCCTGTTCTCTGCTAATGCCTTAATGCCGGGGTACTTTGCCTACCTTTTTGCTATTGCTCCTCCACTTTGATGAGAACATGACAGATCATTTCTGAGCAGACATTGCCATGCAGGATTTCTACAACATGAGGGCCATGAACAGAGATTGCCATGACATGCCAAGGTCACATTACCATGTCAAAACACTAAGCCAAGACTGTTTCATAACACCAAGTAGATGTTTCTAGATTCAACATGCCAACCAGGACAGCACATCGAGCCACGATCGTCACTGCACGTTACATCAAGAGTGCTGCAATTTAAAAACCATGAACAGACGTCACGGCTACATTTCAAGCAGATTTTACCACTGCCAAGATTGTCCTGTCATGCCACCATAGAAGCAGAGGTTTCACAGCTCTAGCTCAATGCTCATGGCTTCACATACAGATAACAGCACAAACATACCAAGTGACCAATCGCCACGTCGTGAACATCATCATGAGAACACATCAAGCCTCACGTCCACGATCACAGTAGTGAATTTCACCAGACCATCACCAGGACACCACTGCGGCCAACAGTACATTACAGCACATGGAAAGGATCACTGGGGGTTACCATGGAGAACCAAGCACCCAAACACGTAGCTAGAACTTCGTCATCCTTTCCTAAGACCTCTCTTATCTCTGTGGACTCAGGTGCTTCTGTCTCTCTTTCTTTCCTTCCTCCATCCCTCCTCTTCCTCTATTTGTTAACTCTGTTTCATTCTGAACGCGACGGTTCGTGTTCTCACTGCTGTTACGCCTTCCGTGTGACGCAGGTTTGGATTAGCTTGACCGCTGCAGTGGCGTCTGTCCTCAAAAACCGGCGCTGTGTCTGCAGCCCCCTTCTTCAGAACGGTAAGCACTGTTTGTGCCTGGAAACCCACCTGTCCTCAAAGCACTTGGAAGGATAACTAAAAAGACTAATGAAAAAAACAATGATTGTTGGCCGGAAACCAAACCATGGGGTTCGGAGCGAAAAGCTTGCAGGCAAAGCGTCTCTCTGGGTCATGTGGTTACACCTTGGATTCTCTCAATTCTACCCACTGTAAGTAAGTGCCGCCGTTCAAATGTCTCATGTGATGACTTTTGTACGAGCTGTTCTGCCACAGAGGGCCCTTTAGCCCTTTGCAGGTTCAGCTTGCGGTGCATCGTGGATTTATTATTATTTATTTATTTTTTTAGTTGTCATGGTCTTTGACTCTGTGCTAGCTGTGCTTGCATTCTGCTAAAAGATTTTCACCCCTGGCCTTAATACCTTAAATAAAGATGATTCCCTTTCTACCTACTAGAAGGTGCACTCTTGTTTCTTGTTCTTCTCGCGTTCTTCAAAGAAGTGTTTTGCCTAAAATGCTAACGTTGCTAATGATTACTAAAAGCTACACGGGATAAGATTAAAACGGTTATTGGTTTTACTTCAGCCATTGCAGGTCCCCACAATAATACATTATTAGCAACATTAGGAATTATACTGTATTTTGAGTAGCCCTGATTTAGATGGGTATCAGCAACTACTTCAATAGTCCATGACACTTAAAACATGATCACACTGAATTTGTTAAAGAAAATGTTTTTGAAATAAATTCATACAGATAATCCAGATATCAAGGACCCTTTTTTTCTTTAAGTAATGAATTAATATATAAAATGTTTCCAAGACGTCATTGAATGACCAACCACACAAACCTGATTTTAACTATCCAGTGTGACTATGGCTTTACAAAAGACATGTCTTCAAGTTAGTTCTCTTAACTACAGCTACGGTAGAAATGGTAATTTATAGTAAACTTGGATCTTTGACATGGATACATTTGGGCTGTGCTTTACTAAGCTTTTTATTTACTTATTTTTAATTGTTTTTCTTCTTGGGTTTTCTAGAAATGCAATCTGCAAACTCATTGGCAGGTCCCTAAACCCGGCAAAAAATGTTGACTAGTTGAGCAGCCTAAAATACAAGTGTAAAATGTTAATTGAATGCAGCGACTACTCCAGTATACGCCCGTATTAAAATTTTGATTTTAGCCATCTTAACTCTGTGTAAACTACACGTCAAATTTGACACCATTGTTTTATTTTAATCTGGCTATCAACAGATCTTGAATGTCAAACTGAATAGTGAACATTAACCTTTTTAGTTGTAGTACCCCTTTTTTTTTTTTTTTTTTTTTTTTTGGTCCCCACTGTTTTTGCTTTCTGCTGTGTGTCTGATGTGTGTACCTGTATTTGTGCAGATGCTGATTCAGACGGAAATTGGAACAATGCTCAAGGTGTGTTTGTGTGTGAATGAATGTGTGTGTGCGTGAGAGTTGTCGAATACGTCCAGGTTTTTGAACAATGTACACATTAAAACTTTCAGTTTCAGAAATGTGAGTATAGGTAATTTAACCCTTCATATTTCTAGATCTCTTGCAAATTCAAGGTGCTCTTTTTATATCATGTAAATGTTGTCCCACCCACCATGTAATGTTTACAACTAATGCAAGTCATAGGCTCTCCTGCATGCCAATCACAACTGCACCACACCTCTGCCTTTAGTTTGATGATCTGATTTGGTTCCTGTGTGCTGCCCTTGAAACCAGTTTGGCTCTGCTGTAGTTTTCACCTCTGTGTATTTTCTCTGTTAGACCCCAATGCTAACCCAAACAAGCGCCAGAGGCAGCCAGCTCTGCTTGGGGACCACCCACCAGAATATGGTTAGTCACACACTTACATACACACTTGCACAACTCTAACACGGCAATGGTATACCTTCCCTCTGCAGCGCATGGTCACTGCACATTAGCCACTCTCATTTAAGAGGTTTTGGGTGGTGGGTTTATTTATTTTATTTTTTTAAAATGCGTTTATTTTGTGGTGGTCCAATAAAAATGTTCATTCGTGCCTCTTGTGCTAAAACCCATGTCTTAAACATGACCTACCTTTGGCCAATAAACTACAAGGATCAAGCCCCACAGCAGCGTTCCCCTGTCTAAACAGCCCTGTTTAGTATGGCCAGTTTATTAAAGAATTTGTAAAGCACTACATATTTTCCCAAAGAACAGAAGCTGAATTGGAGTAATGTGTTTTTGTAACGTAAACTGGTCTTTAAAGCTCCTGTCTTGTGTATTTCCAGGTGGACCTCAGGGTGGATATGGTCACTACGATGACACGTATGGCCCCCCTCCCCCTCACTATGAAGGACGACGAATGGGCCCTCCTATTGCCCGTGGCCGTGGGGGTCCACGTTATGGTGGTCCTCAGTATGGCCATGGACCCCCACCCGAATATGGCTCTCAGACAGAGTCTGCTGTCATAATGGTGTACGGCCTTGACCCCTACAAGGTCAATGCTGATAGAATCTTCAATATTTTCTGTCTTTATGGAAATGTAGAGAGGGTGAGTAGTGTGGGTCTTGTGGTTCTGAGGTTATCACAAGACTCTTGGATTTAATATCACTTTTGGTGCTTTTCCACTTTGTGGGATCAGCTCAGTGCACTTTTAGCTTGTTGCTTTTCCACTAGCACAGCTTCTGCATGAAATGGATCCAGTAATGTTGCAAAACCCCATCTCTAACAGGAACTGCAGGCTTTGAAAGTAAGGCAGTAGTAAAGTTGGGCTCCGATTACTCATTGTGTATTTGCGTGTTTTTTTTTTTGACCGAACACGAGGCTCCGCACCCCAGTTCTCTCAGATCAGTTTTTCTTGTTGCACATTCGGCTTTCACTGGGGTTTTTTTTTTTTTGCCTGTCATTGGCCTGAGGAATGTTTAAACGTCATTTTATTTAAAAAAAAAAAAAAAAAACTAAAGGTAATGTTAACAAGTGACAGGTTTGTGCTCGAGCTCTGCATTTCATGGTGATTGAGAGGTCTCTGGCCAATTAGCCTTCTGTAGGCTTTACACATGATTTAGTATGTAATCGACTTTGGACCAGGGTTCCAGCGACCAGGTACTAGATTTGGCCAGTGTAAAAGCAAAAGAGTTGAGTCGTGTAGGTTCCATGCAGTGGAAAAGTAAGCAAGGTGTCCACATTATATATTCAGTACTGATACGTCACTGATTTCTCATTGTTTAGTTTCTTAGGTTTCAAATTATGTGCTCTCTTCTGTCAAATTTACTTCGCTTTCCATTTATTATTTAACATTTTTATACATGTTCCATGTGCGATTAGATCTGTGCAGCAATGAGTTTTTATTTTATTTTTTTTCCTCTCTCTGCAGGTGAAGTTCATGAAGAGTAAGCCAGGTGCTGCGATGGTTGAAATGGGAGACTGTTATGCAGTGGAGAGAGCAATCACCAATGTCAACCACACCATGCTTTTCAACCAGAAACTCAACATCTGGTATGTGACAAACTAGTTACTACATCTGTAATCAGTTGTTCTACCAGTTGCTTATATTAAAGTAGGATCATTTGAAAAGACCATATAAATGGATTGAACTAAACTGTAACAAATTATACATGTTTCAGTTTCTAAAACAACGAACGAAACTCCTATCAACTCACCAAATACCAATTCAATGGTTGAATATTTTTTTATTTTACTCAAGTAATTATTTAAACTTTTGATAAAAGCTTCTTTTACCCAGTACTGGTTAAAAGCCTCTGGTTAAGAAGATAACATCATGTGCTCTTTAATTTGTAGCCTGTTTAATAATACGAATCTCCTCAACAATATGACCTGATTTTGTTTTATACAGACACTGCAGTCATTTATATTGTTTTAGTTTGGAGGTGGGAGCAAGTTTTCAAAAACTGGCAATGGTGAACTCCAGAGGAATCAACACCATGAATAACTCTGCTATGTTGTCTCAAGTGCGATGTGCTGCTGTTAATTGACATGCTTATTCTTTTTTCCCGTCTTTAGTGTGTCCAAGCAGCAGACTATAATCCCTGGACAGTCGTATCAGCTGGAAGACGGCAGCAGCAGCTTCAAGGATTTCCACGGAAGCCGAAACAACCGGTTCACATCCCCAGAGCAGGCAGCCAAGAACCGCATCCAGAGACCCAGCAACGTGCTTCACTTCTTCAACGGCCAGCCAGACTGCACCACAGAGACGTTCACTCAGGTACAGCCACGTCTCCTGATCAGTTTTCTTTTGTTCTACAGCTTGGTGTTGAAACAATGTCATTTAAATACAGTCCAAAATCCTGTGTAGTTAGATTTGAAATGTGCATATTTTGTAAGTACTGATCATAGGGGCATTATCTTTTATTTCCACAGATGTGTGAGGAGCTCGGGCTGAAGTGCCCAGCCAATGTAAAACTATTCACAGGAAAGAGTAAGTGTCTGCATGTGTGTATGGTCCATATTTTCCTAGGGCATAATGTTGAACAGTAACTTCAATTGTCTATAATCTATAACTTGCATTCTTTTTTTAATGGGGTAAAAATAAAACACACTTTTTGGGTCAGAACATTACAACCTGGTTTGCCGCTCTTGTGAACTGTCAGTGTTATTAATGTATGTGTTTGTTAATGTTGGCGGGGGCGCAGGTGAGAGGAGTGCCTCTGGTCTGCTAGAGTGGGAGTCAGTGAATGATGCCATGGAAGCACTTGCCTTGATGAACCACTACCAGATGAAGAACCCTAGTAAGTTCAGTCTGTATTTGGGATCAAACTGTGTATATTTTTTATGAAGGAACTGTGCTTTCCCCCTACTTCAAAATTCATGGCTGGGTTTTCTTGTTGTAAAAGAAATATTAATTTCCCCTTCTCTTCTACAGCTGGTCCATACCCATACACACTTAAACTGTGCTTCTCCACGGCACAGAACGCCAACTGAACATTTAATGAGCCTAAAACTGACCTCCGCTAAATCCCGACCCCCATCGTGAAGCCCACTAGCAAAGAGCGACTGAAGTGGACAGAGAATTAATTCCCCTTAAAGAAATAACTGCGTTTCTTTTGTACAAAAATTGTTGGATGTTTTATTTTACATTTGTCTTTACTTCCTTTTTTTAATTCTTATTTACATTGTGTTTTTGTTCCAGCCCTTGTATCACGTTGAAATCTGAAATGAAAGTAGAGATCCAATGTTTCTTTTCTTTAAATAAACACAATCAGTGTGAGCCGAGTGTGTGTTTGTTCCTCTGCTTCTGAAACAGATTCTACTCTTGTGGGAAGGCTTTAAACTAAATGTTGAAACATTTCTAGAAATAGTTGATGGCATTAAGCCACAAGAGCATTAGTGAGTTCCTGCACTGTGTTTATTCTTCGCTCCAAATCCTCCCAAAGGTATTGAATGGGGCTCAATTACTCCAGGGTGTGGGTCCACTCTCCCAGCCCAATGTGGCAAGCGTTATACCCTTCCAGCAAACACTTGGCATAGAGAATAATAACATCAGGGCCATGTGCAGTTGCTTTAGAGCATCCAAAATTCTAGACCTACAGGCTGTGCAAGAAGCAATGCATGAACCTTAAGGTATCGGAATATTTTGGGTCCAGATTATGAGGCTGAAGTGCTCACCACTTTTTTTCCCCCAGTATTCTGGTTGTTTAGTGGCTGGTCTTCAAGTACAGACATTTTTGCTACTTTGGAGGCCAGACGTTGCAGGACGAGGTCAGCTGTGCTGGAGAGCTTGTGCTGAAGAGAGAAAGGAAAATGTGTCAAAGTGTGAGTCCCACACAAGTGTCAAGGTTTATTTACTGCAGAGCACTTAATGGAATGTATCATGTATTCATTTGGGTAACGTGCCACAAGGGGGTGCTACTCTGCTTTAAGTCTTTGTTATTAAAAATGAACCATGTTACTGAAGAAACACTAACCTGTAATATGTGCAGTCCTTTAAGTGTGAGAATGGCCAGTTCCTTAAGGCCATCCCCTGTGAGGTCCAGGTAAATGATTGACAGCAAGGGGCTCCTGAAGCTCCGCCTCCACATCAGCTGAAACTGGCCCTCGGTAGTGTCAGTGGGTTGCTGGAACTTATAGCACAGAAGATCCTGCGGAGGAAGAATCAAGAGCTCAGACAAATTAAACTGAAATCTCCAAAGAAATGGGGTATGTGTGTTTTACCTGTCCATATGTTCCAAGTAACACCTCCAGCTGTCCGTCAAAATCCAGATCAATAAGTAAAGCACACAGTACAGCGTCACACTGGTCACTGTCTGATAAACACAGCGGCTGGCTCACACCACACCTCTCCACATCTCTAAAATACACACAGGTTTTACCAGTATTAGGACACTACATATATTAATACAAATTATATGCCCCACATACCAATCAGCCTAAACATGATCACCTGCATGGTCCACATGTTGGTGACCTTGGTGTATGTGTATATATTACTGGTAATAATTATTAACACTAATAATTATTAGCTAACCTGTAAACCACAGCCATCTCAATAGTGCTGGTCACCAAGAGATTATACTCTGTCACTTCAGTCACCTCCTTTTCCTGAAGTCCTGCAGAACAAACACTTAAGAAAAAACAGCAAAAGAGCAGGACACACTCTACCACACAAATACACACTCCCTCTCACCCTCTGTGCCGTTGTGGGCTTCCACCTTCAGTGGGAAGAGTAACACTCTGGATATTGGACTGTCCTGCTGCAAACGCCAACTCTGAAGAATCTCTGATACACACACACACACACACCAATCAAGTACCAGTCTTGCTTCAGACCTGAACAGGTCCATGGCTGTTTGTCTTTTAGGAATGATCTTTTAAAGGAACACTATGCAAAATATGGATTTATTGCTATTGGAGCTCTGCTTAGTGCAATTCATTTTTACAGCACTGTACTGAAGTCAATGCAACTTTTTCTACCCACCTCCAAATGTTGCATAGTGCATAGAGCAACAACAGAGGCTCTTTTCTTACTATTACAGCTCAGTGGAGCATCACAATAATTTTTAAGCTTTAATTTTAAGTAAAAACAATGCCTAGTGTTCCTTTAATGTGTGGAAAGCCGTCCTAAAAATGTATGTGAAAAACTGAAAGCCAGCTCAGCTTCTTAAGAAGAATGTCAGCAGTAATGAAGGTAATATACATGTATAGCTTTCTTGTGTGTGCCTGAGAATGTGTGTGTTACCAGGTCCTGTCTGGTTAACAAGAGCAAGTCCAACACAGCCATTCTGGCAGCCAAACGCAGTGAGATGACGCCCCTCGCCTATACTCAAAACATCCAGCCACAGCACACTGCAGGCACAGACACGCATACACACACACACTATTAAAAACATTTACCATAACAACAACTATTTACAATTACACACAATGTCACACACAAACTCACTCGCTGGGCAACTCCTTCAGCTCAGGGAAGAATTTCTCCACGGGCTGTTCCTCAAACTGGTGCAGAGAGGCATTCTACAGAGAGATAAAGCGAGAAAGATTATACACTAGTTACAGTAGGAATACAGTACAGAGTGTTTGTTACATGTCCAGAGACTCAGGGAGTTCGAACCTCTTTGTAGAGATGAATGCACTGGTCATGTCCACTCAGGAGAAACACGGTATCTCTCTGACCTTCACCAAGCTGCAGCCTGCAGAAAAGCACACACTCAATGTGTACTTCATATTGAAGTGTGTACTTACCAGAGGTGGGTAGTAAAGCACTACATTTACTCTGTTACATTTACTTGAATAAATATTTGGATACATTTTACTTCCAAGAGCAGTTTTAATGCAGTATACTTTTTACTTTTACTTGAGTATATTTGTGAAGTAGAAGAAGTACTTTTACTCTGTTACATTCTGCTTGCTACTTAGTTTTAATCGATCCGTCCAATGCACAATCTCTTTATTTTGTTATTTGTCAAGACTTCCAACAAAGGCTCTGTCACATGACAGAGTCTCACCAATCAAATGTAGCTACTAGCGATGTTTGACTCAATTTCACCAATCAAACAGAGCTTGAGAGCCAGCTGCTGTTAAAGCTGAAGTCACTTTACTGAGTGAACATGCAAACACACACACACACACGCAGTTTATGGTTTACAGATACACTTATTATCTGTAAGCGCATATCCAGTTCGTGGTGGGTCCAGAGCCTACCTGGAATCATTGGGCACATGGCAGGAATACACAATGGAGGGGGCGCCAGTCCATCACAGGGCAACACACACACACACACACACACCTATGGACACTTGAGTCGCCTACCAACGTGTGTTTTTGGACTATGGGATGAAACAAGAGCACTCGGAGGAAACCCACGCTGACACAAGGAGAACACGCCACACTCTTCACAGACAGTCACCCGGAGGAAACCCACGCAGACACGAAGAACACGCCACACTCCTTACAGACAGTCACCCGGAGCGGGACCCGAACCGGGACCCGAACCCACAACCTCCAGATCCCTTGAGCTGTGTGACTGCGACACCTACCTGCTGCTCCACCGTGACGCTCTGAATTTGTTCATTGCTGTTTTATATTTTTGTGCATTCAGGTGTATTATTTGACGTCCTGATTATTAAACAAAGAGGTTACTCAGTACTTGAGTAGTTTTTTTTATTTAGTACATTTTACTCTTATTTAAATAATTAATTGGTTGACTACTTTTTAGTTTTACTCGTGTCATATTATTCTAAAGTAGCATACACAATTTTTGGCTACTCTACCCACCTCTGGTACTTACTGCATATTTGACATGTAAGTGTATACTCATTGTATATTTGATGTGGAAGTGTGTTCTCAGTGTGTATTTGATAAGGATGTGTGTGCTCACTCTGTGTGGTAGAGCTGGAAAGGGGTGAACTGGAGTTCCAGGTTCAGGCAGCTCTCTGTGAACAACAGCAGCACATTCTCTTACCCTACTTTTATCACACTCCCTAGAGTATGAGAATACAACACAATACACACACATACACAGAGAACTCTACAACAATTCACGGCTAAGTATCCATCAAGCTCAGCATGCCATGATTCTCAAATCAGCCCTCATAGTGTCATATTTTAACAGCTCAATCACACAGAATAGTGTCCCCTTGTGTAGCAGTACCTACATGTATGAACATGAGTTACAAGCCAGTTCCTTGAGGTGCTTCTAAATTTCATAAATACCTGCAGAATCAGCTCTGACAAACATGTGACAAGCACCACACATTGGCCTAGAATTCTTCTAATTCTCCGTCTCTAGCTTTAAAGGATTAAAAAATGTATTGATAATTTTGTATAATGAGTATAATTAGTTTTAAAACCATTCATTGTCCTGGGCTCAATTACTGTATAACACCTCCTTTATTACAGGAGTAGGAGTGTGTTTTAATATAAGTGACCCACGTGCAATGGACTCCAGGTTGAACTCTGATCCTGGCTCATAATCACAGTAGATGTTCAGAAATGGCGTTGCTTTATCTCCTGAGTCCTGAGAGAGAGAGAGAGAGAGAGAGAGAGAGAGAGAGAAAGATTCATTTACTGTCTGTAACTTTTCAGTTCAGGGTCGTGGTGGGTCCGGACCCTACCCAGACTCACTGGGTGCAAGGCGGGAACACACCCGTGAGGGGGCACCAGTCCTTCATAGGGTGACACACTCTCACAATCACACACACCCACACACACCCACCTATGGACAGGTTTGAGTCACCAATCTACCTAATAACATGTGTTGTGGGCCGTGGGAGGAAACTGGAGCGCCTAGATGAATCCTAGAGCAGTGAACTGCGACACTACCTGCTGAGCCACCGTGCCGCCCCGAAAGAAAAAGATGAGTTTGGAATATTAATATAATTCCAATCTTTGCCAATTCCAGACTCCTAGTCTCCCATCACATCAGTGACATGCTTGGAGGAGAACAATAACTGTCAATTCTTATAAATGTGCAGACACCCCAACATTTTCTATGCTGAGGAATAGAGAGGGGGATGATAGAGAAATAATAATGGGGACAAAGTGTGAGAGAAAATGATTGAATGAGTGTGAGATAGAGACAGACTAAAAAAAGGGAGAGAGAGAGAGAGAGATTTTCATTTAGTCTTAGACAAAGAGGGAGATGGGGACAGAGATAAAGAGAGATGGGGAAAAAGAGAGAGAGATGTTGGACTTTGAATATGAAGCTTACCTTGATAAAAGTGATGCCCACCACCAGGCCTCTATTCGGGGGAGATTTGTTGAATGCGTCTATGGACACAATCTCAGCATCAACTGTGTGGGGGGAAATAAACAAACATCTCAGAACCCTCTGGGCCACGCCTGACATTGAGCTAAGAACTCGTGAGCCTCATTTCATTCCATGCACTTTTATGGAGGTGATTTAAACTGTGGGTAACCAGTGGGTGCGGCTTAAACCTGCCAATGAAGGTGGAGTACCTGGGATGTAAGTAAACTGCACCTCTTTGGCCACGGGTCTGACTTTGTGCTGAATGTCCTGATACCTGAAACACACCACTTTCCCTTTGAGAGTAGCGGCCAAAAGCTCCTGGTCCCCGGCTTCGCACATGCCATAAATATTACTCTGCGACGGGAAACGAGTGAAACTGTCCTCGGCGAACGGACACGACCCTTCGGAATCAGGCAACATCATTAAAACCACCATAAACCACAGTAAAGATATTGTGGAAACTGAAAACACTGAACGCTTTGGCGAGTCCCAAATCCCTCCTCACGCCCTAATCCCTTATTAGCGTTCAATAGAGGTCCGAGTCAGTAACGAAGGATTAACGTTCCTTAAGGGTTTATATTCCGATTTGAATGGTCTTAATAGTGCATAAAGGAACTTTAGACTGATTCCCGAGCCATCTGACGTGACCTGGGGTGCCATACATGAAATCAGAAGTCCCTAATCACGACTATTAAGACAATTTCTCATCTAAACGCATGTTTTGTACTTTTTCGTATTGTCCTTTACAAGCAACGCGATCATAAAACTGTGCCTTTAACACCTGCCTTTATTAATATTGAATAAGACGGTACGTTTAGGCCCTTATTGATGACCTACATAGTGCACTACATAAGGGAGTGAGGATCCATTTGAGATTCGGCCATTGCTTTGAAGCGCTGTGTATACTTCTCAAAATAAAAGTCCTATTACTTCCCAGAACATAGCATTATATAGCACATTTAAAGATTATTAAAATATTGACTTACAGGACATACACCAATATCACATAGTTTAGTGTTCAGGGATATGTTGTTTTTAAATAATCTCAACTAATTAAATGTTTTAAATCATCAGAAGTCTTTTATCTTGATATATGCCTTAGAACAGAAGGTTTATGGTTGCTGTTCATGTTTTTGTCCAGTGGGTGTCGTTGATGTGCCCTGCTTTAAAAGCTTCAATTATTGATTCCTTATTTACGTTAAAGAGTCTCTGCTTCGTAGAGCTCCGTTTCTCCGTCAACTCTTAATTGTTTACTTGAGAATTTAAACAACAAAACTTGATGAAGAGTGTTGTGACGCGAAGTCGTTAATTTTAGAGAAACTTCTGGATTTCTTTACCGTGGTGGTGAATGGAAACAGGCCTCTCCATGTCTACAACACATATCCAATATTTTAGATTTTCTTCACCAGCAGTTACTTCCACCAGACCGAAGAGCTTTAGATGGAGTGATGATGCTGTTAAAACACTGGGAAATCTATAAAACAATTACTCTTAGAATAATTAACATCAAAATGTACATAAAACCTTTTCTCCCCGTATCTGCGTGGGTTTCCTCTGGGTGCTCTAGTTTACTCCCTCGTTCCAAAAACAGGTTTTTCGGTGGACAGGCGACTCAAAAGTGCCCCTAGGTGTGTGAGTGACTGATTGTGTGAGTATCTGTTGCCCTGTGAAGGACTGGCGCCCCCTCCAGGGTGTGTTCCTGCCCTGCGACCAGTGATTCTCAATAGCCCCCAAACCCACAGCAACCCCGAATTTGATAAGCGGCCACAGACAATGAATGAATGTATATAAAACAAAGTTTTAATGTGTTGTTTTTATTGCTTTCAGATAGATAGATAGATAGATAGATAGATAGATAGATAGATATGCTGAATATGTTTGTACTTCAGTCATACACATATGCTTACACACACACACTGGTCTCTGCTGGTCACATTGCGGGACTGTATTCAGGTCAGAGCAGGATTAGGAAGCTCTCAGTACACGGGGTGGATGGAGGGAGAAAAAGGGCAAGGGGGGGTTGGAGAGCGAGAGAGCGAGAAAAAAGAGGGGGATGAGAAAGCTGAAGGCCTGAAGTTTATGAAATGAGAACAGTGATCTCTACACATTCTTTGTTCCTTACATGAAGAGAAAGAAGAGACCAAGTGTCTTGAAAGAAATGAGAAAGAAAAGAAGTGATAGAGGAACACAGAAAGTGAACAAATAATGACATAGAAGAAATCATAAGAAAGGAGGAGAAGCATAAACATCACCGTTCAGAATAACAATGCACATCTCCAAAGTAGTAGCTTACACAAGAAGGAAAAAAACTTAAAAAGTTAATGTAAAATTATTTTATTTCAAGGTTTTTAGGAGAGTTTCTATTGGTTCTTTCATGAAATTTTCAGTGTGAAGGAGAGCTGCTGTGTTCACATGTAGCAGACTAAAATGAACAGAAATAGAGATACTCGTTTTGCTTGTACAGCATACAAAATAGTAGAGGATCATCTCAATACAAGGGTATAATAAGCAAATAATTGTGATACTGTCCTATTATATGTGACTAATATCAAAATTAGGAATTAGACAGAGTTGTCACCTCAAACTTAATCTGAATGATTTCCACTAGGTCTTCTACAGCACTTTTATTGACCCCTGACCCTATATTATCCGAAACCCCTCTCTGAAAGATGTGCAGTGAGGGACAATGGTCTGTGCGCCGAAGAAGCTTTGTGTTCGTCTTCATCCATGTCCAGGTTCTGACCACATGCTGCTCATGTATGGATTCCTGTGAGATGGACCACTCTAAGGGTGGACTAGTGTAGGGGTACCAGGATTTTAAAATGTGCAGTGTTTCTAATAAACCAGCCAGAGGTGGACTAAGCTAAGGCAAAGTGGCCTCATAAAACTGACAGTGAGTAAGTGAACTTTCCAACTTCTAAACTACGTCTTGGAGTTTAGGGGAAGTTTGAAGGGATAGAATAAAAGAAGAAGAGTGGAAAGAGAACGAGTGGATGACATACAGAGAGAGAGTGAGTCAAGGAGGGTGAGAGATATAGAGGTAGACAGAGAGAGAGAGAGAGAGGGTGGGTAATCCTGTTTAATTGCTTTAGACTTGTGTTGGGTTGACGGTAAGGAGATTGAGGTGCTCTCTGGGTCATCGGCTAAAATAACCCCACACACACCCGGTCGCCCAGGCAAGGCCACACACACACATTGCCATGACAACACAGCAACCAGACGGTCACCATGACAGCAGCCGTCTGTCTCTCCAGGTGTTTCTCCTCATCCCTCCGCCCCTCGACACCTGTCTCACTTCAGTCAGCAGTTTGGGCTCAAGTTTCCAACTCATAATAAAGACATGCAGTCATTAAAATATATGGCAAAGCAAAATCTCAATTCTCCAAAAATGTAACTTGTTTTGTAACTTTGTATTTTTTAAAAAGAAACTTTGATCAATTTCTATATGTCCATGCAATTTTAGTCCAGTTCAAAGGGCAGTCTGTGCAAAAATATTCTGTAATATAATAATAAATAACAACCAAAATGGAGATACAAGGTTTCATTCCAACACCAATGGCACGCTAGTGTTCTGCAGTCGCGGTTTAAAAAAGCGTAGTGTATTAAGCATTTCATTTCAAAATATGTGTAACAATTTTGCACATTTATATATATATATATATATATATTCTTTTTGCACAGAAAGAATTACCACACTTTCATTCATTTTTCATTTCAATAATGAAGTTTTCTAAAACTGCACTACGTATTTATTTGTTAGAAGTGGAAAAATTGGCTTTACTGAGTCAAGGGGATTAATATTTGCTAAAATACAGTGTCAGTATGCTGCTGTGAGTCACGCTGTAAAACCTGAACCAGTCAGAGCTGTTGGGTTGGACCTGGCTGGAGATTTTGGACCATGTCAGATGTCTTAACATATTATTTAAAAATCTACAGAGGCACAACCTTGTTTCCCGAGTTATCCTGGTGCATCGTAGCTGTGAGAATCCATACGGAACTGAAAGTTAGAGAATGAAAGAAAATACATGTTGCTGAATTTGGAGCAAGTAGGTTGAATCGAGTAAGTGTCACTTTCCATTAATTTATTCAATGTCTGTAACTGCTTATCCAGTTCAGGGTCGCAGCAGGTCCCGAGCCTACACGAATCACTGGGCGAAAGGCGGGAACACACCATGGAGAGGACGCTAGCCCTTCGCTACTGTGGGAGGCTACTTCGCTAATTAGTCTACTGTGGAAGAAAACCGGAGCACCTGAAGGAAACTCGTGTGGACACGGCGAGAACACACCAAACTCCTCACAGACAGCCACCCGAAGTGGAACTCGAACCCACAACCCAAAGAAGCTGAAATGTCATTCAGTACCTTTGAGTTCTGATCAAGATCTCTTTAAACTCTCCTTCACCCAAAAGGCAAACGTGCCGTCAATCAGCAGATTAATCCACTCGGGGAAATGGACCGCAGCACAACCCACGTTACAAAATGTGCTTCCACACGTTTCATGACACTCTCTAGTTTCATAAAACTATCCACTGAGAGCAAGGTGACGGCGGACCACTGTTGTTCCACTGAGGGCAAAGTTGGAGGTCCACTAGTGTATGCACAGCGTTTTCTGAGCGAACCACTTGTGATTAAACAGAATTTTAGACAAAATGCCACATTTGAGCACTTTTCCATTCGCAGTCCAATTTACATTTTTTCCTTCATTAGGTTCTTTTGTTATTCTTTATAAATATGATTAGTAAATAATATTAATCCAGCACAGTGTCAACATTTTTATCATAATCATTTTATATCAGGCTAGTTATTAGCTATTAGTTTATTTTCCACAATAAAAGTCTCTGTGAATTTAAAATCTTTAGAGATTAGTTATAATAACTAATTATATAGTTATTAGTTATAATTAGTTATTAGACAGTAATCTAGGGTGACCAGATCTGAGATGATGACTACTGGTGTGCAGACTGACCAATTAAATGTTTACAGAGAAGGTTATCGACCAATAACGGTAGCTCTACAGTCAGACCGTCCAATCAGAAGATTTTAGGCTACTTCACCACGCCCCCTTCTCACTCAAGCGAACCAATCGGAGTAGGGGAGGGCGGGACTAGTTTGTGAACGAAACGCTTCTGCAAGTTCTCTGTAAACTCTAGAAAAACAAAATCCCGGTGTTACACCGAATTCTGTGACCGTCGAGTTCTGTGACCCTAGAGGGCGCTAATTCATGTCCAACATAGGGGCCCCAGCTTTTGAGAGCTGCCGTCAGAATTTGCGACCCCACTGAATATTAATTACATAAATGTACTTAAACCTGAATATTTATAAGGTTTATATGGAGATTCAGTGGCGGTCACACATTCTGACGGCAGCTATCAGAAATTGACCTCTATGCCAAAGCTATGAAGTAGCGCCCTCTAGGGTCACAGAATTTGGTGTAACACCGGACGTTTGTGAAATTCCACCCAGACATTTTTTTTTAAGTTTGAAAAAGAGGACATGTCCGGGTAAAAGAGGACGTCTGGTCACCCTACAGTACTCTGAGTGCTCCGATGGTGGACCAGCAGTGGTCTACAGTCAGTGGTGTGCCAGCCTTTTTATGCCAGTGCACTGATATATGCTTGCTGCCAACTTCCCCAATGTTCAAAACTTATATTATGCAAATTCAACCACAATAAATCACTTTTTGTCAAAAGTAAATATTCCACAGAGCCTATCGATTTCGGGGTGTTGTTTAATTCTAAGTGATTCTGTGTAATTGTTGACTTTTGTATATTATCAAATGTGAGCACAACTACAGTTAAGCTGAGGTAAACAATATAGCAATATAGTACGTGTCAGATTTTACTCTTTCATTCACTTTTACGTTTCATTTTAGCAGATAACTAGCAAACGAGTGGCTAATTATTCAAAGTAGATTCTTCAGAGCAACATAAAATTACCCAAAATAGAAACTAATATTTGTTAGAGATGATATGGATGTTTCTCAAGCAGGTGGACAATAAGCTAGAACTATAGATTCTATTAGTTCATGTTTGGACAGTTGTTTCTTTAATTTGAATGCATTTTTTGATACACAGTTTGTCAGTTATCTCCTTCAGCCCCAGTTGTGTTCATGGATCCGATTGTGACAACAGCAACAACAGCAGTCTTGTTGTTGGTTCTTCTACAGTCCTGTATTTGTTGCATGCAACTGAATTGCTGACTTGCCTGGTTGGTGGCCTGGTGTCATACCTGCCAATGGTTACAAAATCGAGGTCTGGAAACGGGATTCAGTATAAAGACATCTCTGCTGGCTATTCCTAAAAAAGAAATCTGAAGACTCCTGAATCTTGAAAACATCATCCACACAGAAAAGATCCACAGCAATAAAAAGTCTCGCAATAACAAGTCAGGTTTAATGAATTCAATCTAAAATAAAAGTACACTGTACGATCTGGCATAACGTAACAGAACAATACAATAACAATTCAATAACAGCAAGCTAAAAGCACAACACAGTAATTCCTAGAGTCTTCTAGAAGAAATCAAACTTAAGTAGAAAGTAGAAAGATGTTGGCTGTGCCGCCAAATACAGCTGGACAGAGACTGGGCTAAGATCCTTTGAACATGTGTGTCTGCAGCTGAGTGAAAGGTCCGTGTGTGTGTGTGTGTGTGTGTGTGTGTGTGTATGTGTATACATATAAATATATATACTCATATGTGTGTGTGTGTGAGGTAAATTCATAACACTGATGACTGATCAAGAGTCTGGGGGAGTCCATTTGCTCTCGACGTAGACCTTGGAGAAGCGGCTGCATTCTTCTCCTTCATCGAAATGTGAATCATTTCAGATTCAATTAGTAAAAGTCACCACATCTGAACCTGTCTTTCACTGTGGTCACTGTCTTCTGCCTTTTGATGCTCTGTTCTTGTCTGGCTAGCTGAATCTAGAATGGCTTCATGCTTCCTACATAGTGCACTACATATGCCGTGAAGTAAAAGCTATATAGTGTACTACATGTCCAAATGGGAGCAATTTGCGACACTGCCTCTTTTGTCCCCTTGAGTCCTAGCAATCCACTTCCCTGCACAATTTTAAGATAATATATCCCAACACAACTGACCCAAATCTATAGCTTATTACCAAGGCCTTCATGAGCTGGACAGGGAAATTTTGGACACTGCAGATGAAACGTGGGACCAAGCAGCTAACTCCTGCTCTATAGCACCTGGAACTTGTTGCCACCCTGTTTCTCCATCTTGATGGTGCAGTTCCTTCCAAATTCAGTATTGTGCTTACTCAATTAATCTCAAATGTCTCCCTACCTTCTACATAGTGCACTCAGTAGTACATGAAGTATAGGTTTCCTATAATTCCTAGATAAGGGGAGCTCAACTCCAGTGACGGGTATCTACCTACCTGACTCTAGTATTCTAATTCTCCAGAATGTAACTGGATCAGGTTAAAGACAGAAGCAAACTTTGCAAGTAGATCTTCAGGAGTTGAGCCCCTGGGCTACACAGTGCACCACACATTCAATAAGGAGCGTTTTGGGATTCTTCTGATTGCTGAATTCCCTGCTCCAGCACACCTGAGCCATTCTCCTTACCAAGCTCTTTGGGTGTGCCAGGGAAGGAAATAAAATTCAGGAACATTGTGTTTCCAGGACTGGGGCCTAGGACACTTGCTCTGCAGCACCTGGAACTTGTGGCTAACTTATTTCTCCTTCTTCGTGGTGTTAATCAATCAGATTCAGTACATAAAAACCCTAAATTGTACTCCCTCTTTTCCTTTTTGACTATATTCACTCCCTTTTCATGCTAAGTCTCAAATGGCGTCCAACCTTCTACATAGTGCACTGCGTAGGGCCCAAAATAAAGGCTTTGTCTAAATTCTACATAGTGCATTATGTGGTCAACAGGAAGCAATTTGTGACTCAGCCGACGTCTCCCGCTGCTGCTTCTACAGCACCTGGAACTTGTGGTCGAGGCAGTCCACGGTGCTGAAGTTGAGCTTCCAGGCCTGCTGGTCTTTGTAGTCCAGGCAGTCGACAGAGCTGAAGCCCAGCGATGAGGCGCCGTAGCCCTGGGAAGAGAGCGAGGGCGACTGGCTCAGGGAGCCGCCCATGGAGGGCACAGCCAGGGGAGAGAGAGCACCCCCACTGGCTGACAGCTGCGAGGTCATAGGTGAGAGGTAGGGGCTGCAGTCGAGGCCACCGAAGTATGGAGAGGAGCCATAGCCCTGGCCATAGGAGGAGGATGGCTGGCCATAGCTCATGGGATATGGAGCAGGACGCTGCATGCAGGGTGTTCCCGAGCCGCACAGAGGGTCTGGCAGTGGTGACAGGGAAGTGGGGCTCCATACAGACACAGGGGCCGAGGCCACTGCAGTGCTGGAACTGGGTGCCACCACCGGTGGAGCTGGGGCTTGGACCACGGAGGAACCAGAGCTGGGGTCAGAGGGCAGCTCCGGGGGGGGAGACGACTTCTTCTTCGGGGGACGAGGCTTGGGTTGACCAGTGGTCTGCTGCTGCTGTTGACGGCACTTAGCACGGCGGTTCTTAAACCACACCTGGAGATGGCCAGAGGAAACAAGAAGTGTGTGAGTAAGTTTCTGATGTAGTGCACATAACACCTGTATAGTGCACAACAACTGTACATTGCCATACACAATCTTACACCGGTTACAGATCCAATTTCTCACCTGTCCTCAGGTAGATCTCATCTATATCTCACCTGCACTCATGTAAGTCTTACCTGATTGCTCAGATATATCTTACTCTAGTCTTTAAATTGTCAACTCCCCTGTGTCTCACCTGTAGCTCTTTCAGTCTCACTTGTACATTTAACTCTCAGTGCCTCACCTGAAGCTCTAAGCATCTCAACTGTAGCTCCTGGTGTTTTACTTGTATCTCTCTGTGGCTCACCGGTACTATTTCCAGTGTCTGGCATGTAGATCTCAATGTCTCGTCTGAAGCTCCTAGTGTCTCACCTGTGTCTATCACTATCTCACTTGTAACTCTTGGTCTTTTACTTGTAGCGCCCAGAGTCTTACCTGTACCTCTCAGTGTCTCACCTATAACTCTGTTCTCAACTGGTGGTTTACTTGTAGCTACCATTGTCCAACCTGTAGCTCTCACTGTCTCACCTGTACTCTGGACTCTGGGAGGTTGATTTTGAGTGCCACCTCTTCCCTCATAAAGATGTCTGGGTAGCGAGTTTTTGTGAACAGAGCCTCCAGGATGTCCAGCTGAGTCCGAGTGAAGGTTGTCCGCTCTCTGCGCTGTTTCCTTGGGGTGGCTAAACACACACACACACACACACATAGAGAGAGAGAGAGAGAGAGAGAGTTTAAAACAGGTAAACTGTGTTTATGAGTAGTTTAATTATAGCTCTTCTGCTGGACTGAAAATGAACAGAGATGTGGAGAGATGGATCGGACACAGGTCTGTGATGACACTTCATTAGTGCATTAAAATGGTATTTTAATTTGATTACAGAATTAGTTCAGTACAGAATAGTTTATGTTAATAAAATTATTAACATAAATTTAGAGCACATTTAGTATACAATGGGAATTCAAAGTTCAAATTTACAGTAAGAATTTAAATAAAACATATATTAAAGACACACAAAAGTGTGCAATAAAAAAGACATTCAGTAACATAGTTCTAGAAAATAAAATATAATAAATTAGAGATGTAAAAAATATGGCTGTGCAATGTTTCATTGGTACACACACACACACACACACACACACACACACACACACACACACACATATATATATATATATATATATAATCAATTATTTTTACATTTTATTTTTTAACTATGTCTATTAATTAAAGTCTATTTATAAATGCACCACATTGTCATCCGCGCACTTCTTTACATAAAGAAGGATTTGGTTCAGGGACACGGCGGTACTTTAATGTAATGTTGTTTTCAGGAGAATGCTGGTTTGGTTTAGTGTTTTATCAAATGGCTGATAAATAGACAAAATGGACGGTTGTGTTGCGCTGTGTGTATATTTCCCCTGTGGATCAGAAGAGTCTGCACTTTTCTTCCGTAAACATTACTGTATGATTTCATAAACAATCCTTTACAGAGATTTAGAGAAGTACATAATCCGCATCAGGCCATGGATTTCCAAACTTTGTATTCCTTTTTGTCGTGATACTGAGTTAATTATAACGAAAAACGTATCATTATTTTATGACAAAAATATTGTTTATGTTCTCAAGATTATGGACTAATTTTTATCTAGATATCGAGAAAATTATATATTATTATTATTATTGTTATTGTTATTATTATTATTATTATTATTAGTATTATTATTAGTATAATCCACCTGAAACAAGGAGGAATACCAAATAATTAATTACATAAAATTATTCCATTACCCAATTCTTGTTTTGTATAATTAAACAAAAATTATAAATAAAATAATAATAATAAAAAAGTATAAAATAATAAAATATACTCGGGACATGGGAAAACTTCAAAAATTATTTACATTTGTTACAGAACCTCTAAATACTATGTTTTTGATTGTCCTTCCTGAAATTTCGAATTATTTCTTTTTCACGGCTTTAATATTATTAGTGTGTTAATCGTTTTATTAAGACATTGGGATACTGAGAGAACGAAACTTTAACATTAATAATACAACATTAACTCGGAATATCAATATACAGTTATTATTCCATGATCTGATAATACGTTTGTTTTATGTTTATTTTCTCGGGCCGTCAAATGATGATAATGAAATGCACAGTTAAAGATCTTGACTAAACATATCGACGTATTAACAATGTAACACAGAGGAAACGATGTGGAAATTCATGGCCTTTATTGGCTTCCGTAGTTTTGTTCCATACAACAGCATTAATATAATAATTTTCAAAAGTTCAGTCAAACAACAGATCTTTTACTGTTTTACAGCGCGCTGGAAACGTTTAAAAATGCACGCAACGCGGGAAAACGTACAGGAACTCTGCGCTAAAGAGAGACGGAGGAGTAAAAGCAGTTCGGCATCTCCACCATCACACTGCGTTTCAGCGAAGGTCCCTCAGTAAACACTGCTTCTGAATCATGAACTCAGGAGAAAGATTGCTCCACAGAGCTCACTCACTTCACACATCCTCAACACTTGCGCACATTTCAATATTTGGACACACAGTCGCTGCTGACCTGCAGAATTTAAACTGGGATGGGGAGGGAAGGTGGGGGGTGGGGTAGTGAAATACGAATAAAATATGGAATGTGGCTTCTGAACACCTCTTGCACAATTTACAATTTTATATTTGATATTATTCAGCATGTTAAACTGAGGAATAGAACTTGGGCACTTTGTGTGTGTAAAGTATGGCGCGAAGAGTTGAGGATATTTGTGGAGTATTTGTGTTGAGACTGAGCTTTGAAACGTGTGTGTGTGTGTGTGTGTGTGTGTGTGTGTGTGTAAATAAAACAATATAATGTGGTCAGGGGGTGCCCATATTTCTGTACATCACTGTATCTACTAAGACAGGATGCTGACAGTTTTGGACAGTGGTTCCTGTCTGGGAGAAAACATCATTCTCAGACCTAGATTGAACGAACAGTTACATCTGTCCCTTCTGGACCAAGTGATGAGTTTCTGAATACAATAACAGTTGATGTACAGCTCTCTCTTTCTCTCAGAGTTTCATTCCTCTGCTAAAGGTGGCCTTAATTTGAACAAAACACTGATATCTTTCTAAGAGAAACTCCCAAAAAAACTCCAGAAAATCCTCCTTCCTTTATGTGTTCAACTGAAACCAACTCTTGAGACACTCTCAGAGAACACACTGAAAAAGGACACGTTCCTGGGACATTTAGAGCATGATTTCTGTGTATGTTTCAGGGAAAAACATAAAATGTATAATGTGCCACAACTTTTGCATGAACTTCATGTTACAGTCTGATCATTCTTATCAAAATGTGTGTTCTCTGTAAAGTTTTCACTTTGAAAATCACCAAATACAATTAATTTGACCCTTGGGTCAAACACAAACCCATACATACACACACACACACACACACACAACTTTTACACACTCTGGCAAAATACATCCGACAGTGAAACATTTCCAACAGAAAAAAATGTGTGTAAAAGCAGTTCACACCAATAGCTACAGGTTTAAACCATGCAGTTCTGGTCAAGAGATTAAATTTTTTCAACACTATAAAACAACCTCAGACAGTTTCCACCAGTACAATGTGAGTTACACTGTTCTAATGATGTTAAACCAGTTATAAAAAGGTCAAATGGACTTACAAGCGCAAACCCTCCTATTATATACAGCACACTACAATTCTAACATGCACTCATCAGAACAGTATGAGGAGTATAGAAGTGTGAGGATTGGGACACAGACACAGAAACAGAATTTTGTGTGTTGACATTGTGTTGTGTGTGCTGAGTGAATTGAGAGTGTGGGTTGAGTGTATACTGAATGTGTGATTTGTTTTTAAAGTGTGTAGATAGTATGTAAATGGAATGTACATAGAGTGAGTTGAGTGTGTTTACAGTGTGTAATGTGTGTAGTGTGAGTTAAGAGTGTGTATTGTGTGTAGTGTGAGCTGAGAGTGTAGAGAGTATATAAAGTTGTGTATGGGTAGTGTGTTGTGGGGGTTTGTGTTGAGAGTGTTTTGAAGTGTGTATTGTGATTGTACAGTGAGAGTGTATATAGTAAGTATGAGATATAAAGAAGTTGTTATGTGTGTGTGTGTGTGTGTGTGTGTGTGTTACCTGGGTAGGCCACGGCTGTGTGAAGGAGCTCCATCCCTGCGGCACCGGAGAGGGGCAGCCCATTGACCGCATAGTGGGACTGCTGCTTAATGAAAGACATCATACTGATAACACAAACACGCACCCTCTCTCTCCCACACACACACACATACACACACACACGCTCTCACACTAGTACACAATAACGTACAGTAACTCAGTCAAATATATTGACATAAAACTGATATAAACACACACACAAACTCTCACACACTCAACTCTGAACCTCAGAGAATAAGTACTACTACTACTGCCCTGCATGCACTAACTCACACTCTCCCTCCCTCTCTGTCTCTGTATCTCTCTCCATCCCTCCCTCCCTCCCTCTCTCCCTCCTTCCTTCCCTCCTCCCTCTTCCCTTCTCTTTCTCCCCCACCCCACCCTCATAGCGCATAAAGCCTGTTTACATTTAATAGTTAATTTTAATATTTATTTTTAAAATAATATAAAATGTGAAAATTAAAAAAAGTAATAATTTAAAAAAAGGGCAGCACAGTGGTGCTGATGGGGGTGTCACTGCCAGACAGATCCAGGGTCTCAATGTCCTGGGTTGGATCTACACCTCGGATCACTGTCTGTGAGGAGCATGGTGTGTTCTCCCTGTGTCTGTGTGGGGTTCCTTCTGGTAAGTGGAGTGACTTTGTGAAAGTGTCCACAAGTATAAGTGTGTGAGTGACTGGGTGAGTGTGTAACTGTCCACAGGCATGAGTTTGTGAATTTGTCCACAGGTGTAAGAAACTTCTACGTAAGCTCAGGACCCAACACAACCCTGATCAGTATAAAAGATTTACAGAATATGAATAAATTTTTTAACGATCCTGCATTTATATCCAAATATGTGGACAATAACACAACTTTTTGTAATAAAGTCTCTTCTGAGTGGAAACTGTACTCTACTGGAAACTGTTTCCCCTCCCAGTGGCTTGCTCTATTCAGAAAGCAGAATGCCTCAGCGTTTAGAGGTTCCACAGGGCTCAGTTCTAGAACCTATTTCAATTTGGATTTCCATCTGTAAATAAGCAATTATTTAGTTTTTCCTCTCTAAATCTGCTACTATGACTGAGTTCACTGAAATTTGAAAAAAGATATAAAAAATTAAAAATAACAACTCAAACACTATTTTGCATTCTGTTGTTTTACTGTATATTCAAATCTACATGGGAGTGATATATATCAATTAAAGGTTAGGGTTAGGGTTATTATTGTTATTTCTCTATTCCTCAACCCCGTTTTCTCTCAGTTTAGATAATAATATTCCTGCTAAAGTTATTTTTTCAATTATTATTTGGCATTAAGAGCATACATAATTAATATATTGCAATAGGTTATTTATATTAAGGGATATTTTTTATTGAATTGTCTTCTTAAAACCATTTTTAAAACAATTTATCTGGAGATACATTTTGCAATAAATATTATATATTTATATATTTTATTTTCAAAACAGATTTTAATTGTTAATATTATGTTTGGATATTATTTACAAGGACTAAATTATGTCAAAGACTTCTCACACTCTTTTGGTGATCTGCAATTAATCTCGCTCTCTCTCTCTTACACACACACACAGAGAGAGAGCACTAGGCTGATTTATCATAATGTGCTTTATCTGAAAAGTAAGTCTCTTAGTCCTGGATAAAGAGGGAAAAAAGTGATTTCTCATCAGTATGAGAGAAAAGAGAGGAGAGGATGGACAAAACGAGAGGACGGGTGGCCGATGTGATGGACAGAAAACTGCTGAAACTACTAAGAGAAGAAAAGGATGGATAAAGATGGGCAGACCAGCAAGAGAGCAGCAAAGAGGAATGAGGCCTTACAGGAAAGCGGATGGATGGGTATGATGGATGGATGGATGGAAAGAGGGGCGAACTTATAGATATATGAATTGTCAGTTTGACTGATAGAAGTGTTTCCAGAAGGAGATCTGTGTTCTGCTATTTGCCCTGAGTGTTTTCTTAGACACGTCTACTAAAGAACTATCCTAACAAGGACACATTAGAGGTAGTTAGGAATTAAAACATGGAAAAGACACTGGAAAGTTTGTGGTCACTCATTCTACCCTCACTGTCGATTTAATCAGTGGATCAGACACAGCAGTGTAGCTTGAGTTTTTAAACCCTGTGTCCATTCACCGTCCACTCTATTAGACACACATTCCTTGTTGGTCTAACTGGTAAATGTAAAGTCAGAGAACGTAGCTCATCTGTTGCTGAACAGTTTGTTTTGGTCGTACTGGACACAGGACACTATTGGCTCGATATTTTTGGTTGGTGAATTATTCTCAGTCCAGCAGTGACACTGAGGGTTTTAAAAACTTCAGTAGCACTGCTGTGTCTGATCCACTAATACCAGCGTAACACACACTAACACCCCCACATCAGTGTTATCCACCACCCTAATCATACCTGCTCTGTGGAGGTCCTATGGAGGTCCTGACCACTGAGCATAAAACAGCATAAAAGTATGCAGAGCAACAGACAGACTACACTCTGTTATTGTAGAATAACCAAGTGCTCCTGTGTGGTCAGTGAAGCTGAGAGAATGCATGACGCCATAAGTTTATACCCAAGTAGGTGGCTTAGCCATAATGTTATGGCTGACAAGTGAATAAGATACCAGTCATTTTAACATGGTGAGAGTGAACTGAGGCTTCATCTGTGAATGAAACATATATGAAATCAGATTGTTTAAGGAGGAGAAGTGGAGCCTTGTGGGAGACAGGGTGGATTTAGGCCATAGGTCAGCACAAACCTGGTGAAGGACACCAGTATGGACAAGGCAGAGGGAATGCTGGGAAATGTCATCATCAAGGTTCTAGCCTTAGATTTATTCAGGCTGCATCTATTATATATCTCCTCTGTTGGACCTGCGGAAACCTGCATCAACCACACACACATTATTCCTTCATAGTACAGCTATTGCCATTGTTTTCTGTGCTGTATGCCTTTATACATGTACAATAAAACCACATTTTAACCAATTTCAGACATCTCTAATTTCCACTGACCACCTTTGAGGTGCTGATCAGCAGCGTACCCTTCAAAATAAAATCCACTGCCTGTGAAACAGTAGTGTTTGATTCGTTGCTTGGGTATGAACAACTACTGTAAAAATACAGGTCTTTGGGCAAGACTCCTAACATTGATCTGTGTCTGAGAGATGAGTAAATTTAAGGTGGCTCTGGATACATTTGTAAAAGATACTTTTGGTTTCCTCTACTATTTTTGAGTAGATGAAAGTGGTCAAGACTAAAGAAGACCCCCACGAGTCTCTCTCTTGTTGTTGCTGTTGTTTTCTGATGTCAGTCACAGTGACTGGGGTTGTTTTTGTGTTTTTGTAATGTGCGATGTTTATCTCTTTGTGTTTTTATGTGTTTGTATGTTTGTCTGGTGCGTGGATGGAGAAGTTTTTCTGGAGGATGATGATGATGATGAGTGGGGGAAGGGGAAGGGGAGGGGGAGGAGGAGAAGGAGGGGGTGTCCATCTGGCAACCACCAGCTACACAGCCACAAGAGCAATTATGGAAGTGGACTATCCTCTAATCCGTAGTCACACACACACACACACACACACACACACACACACACACACATACACCCACACAGAACTACACACTCTCTGCAAATGGATCTCTCCTGCACTCCGGTCAACACACTGACACACTCAATCTGCAGTGGAGATGGAGAGATGAAATAAACGACAAAAACAGAACAGAACAGAACAGAACGGGGTAGGACAGAAAAAGAGGGAAGGAGGGAGGGAAAAGAGGGGTGGAATGAAGGGCAGAAAAATGGGGGGGTTGGATGGATGGAGGGTGAGTGAGGTGAGAGAGAGAGAGAGAGAGAGAGAGAGAGAGAGAGAGAGAGAGAGAGAGAGAGAGAGAGAGAGGAGTGGGCCGCGCCATTGCTGGCACACGCTGCATCAGATAATCCAGATTAGACGGTCTCTAAAAAGAACGGGTTTAATCTCCTGCCCAGCCAGTAATACACAGCCCACTGTCAGCACCAATCACTCACACACTCCTAATCCCTGAAGAAACGCACGCGCACACACACACACACACACACACACACACACACTTCATCTATACGCGACACACTGCACCACAACACCCCCTCAGTTGACACTCAGACACACACACACACACACACCCACACACACACACTCTTGTTTTTGCAACCTGTCAAGACATAAGGTCATGTATATATGTCACATACATAATATAAATATGTATATCATAATAATACATTGTCGCTCTCCAAAGAAAAATCATGTAGCTCTATTTTTGTGGATTTTTAGTTTACTACATCAGCTGAACACAGCAGCTTTCCTTCATTCTGTCTGAACATTTCACAATGAATGGACCAATAGAAATGCTCAGAAATAACTCAGATTAAATTCTTTTTACAATGACTTTCATTTAAAGTTAAGGTTTTTTTCTTCTCCTGTAAACTTACTATTTTGGACATACATGTCTTTCACTGGACAGCCATGTTATCTTAAATGTCTAATAAGGTTTGCCTATATATATATATATTTCAGGTAATTATAGAGTATTTGGCCAAATAGTCCTTTCATAATGAAACGTTTACACAATGTACGATAGAGCTGATGTTTCCTAGTTAAATCATGAAACAGAATACCCCAAAATACCAGATTTTCTTGGTTGTCACAGGTAAAACATGTATAACAAAATAGTAACAACAATACAACATAGTAACTATAATAATAATAATAATAATAATAATAATAATAATAATAATCATCATCATCATCATCATAATAATAATGTGCCATATACAATATATGCTTGGTGGTAACAGCATATTTTAAAGTCTGTTGCCATTGGTCAGAGTGATAAAACTCTGGTGGAAAAGCATCAAGGTTTTAGATCTCAGATCATCCAAACCATGGACATTGATTCATCCGATCAGAGTGTGTTTACAGCTACTGTTTATATAAAGAGATAAAACCCAGTGTTTTGCATAAAACAGAAGCTGGTGAGATGTGTGTTAATGTGTGCTGAAATGTGTCAGTGAGGCCAGCTCCTGACCGCATGACAGCAAGCCTGACCCCTAGTGGTGACTATTTCACATTCGCAGACACAGACACATCAATATCCGTGTTTAACCACCATGTTCCAATGATTCAGCGGACTAAAGCATTGTTTATGCAGCGTGTTACTGAGGCTGAAAACTTTTAAGAGGAAAAAAATATTTAAAGAGGCTCAAATTAGCAAAAAAAGTACTACAGTGTGTGCTGGTTATTACTGGCTGTTAGCTGCTACCTATTTGGACCTGAGTGTTACGACTCGATCTGCACCAATTAATTTTACTTATCTCCCATACTTTAGTATTTTATGTGTGTATTAACATACTTCTTCGAACCTTTTTGCACATTTCTCAATTTTAAGTATTATAGCACTGTATTTAATAGCACCTTGCTGCTATGACAACTTAATTTACCTCAAGAGATTCATATATATGAAGCCCTTGAGGGAAATTATGTTGTCATAGCAGCAAGGTGCTTTTAAATACATTGTTTTGAAGTGGGTATGTATGAGGTACCTATGATAAGTAGATGTATTAACCATAGTATACAGTGCTCAGAAGTTGTCCAGTTCACAGAAGCAGCCTGAAAGAAAGCTGAACATTGTCTACTATGCATAAAACACTCACTTGGCATAAGTACCTCATACATACCCACTTGAAAACAATAGAAACATCCCTTTAATAGGAATATGATGTTGAATAGGAGCAGCACGGTTGTACAGCAGGTAGTGTCACAGTCACACAACTACAGGGACCTGGAGGGTGTGGGTTAAAGTCCCGCTCCTGGTGTCTGTGAGGAGTTTGGTGTGTTCTCACCATGTCCGGGTGGGTTTCCTCCCACGGTCCACAATCACACGTTGGTAGGTGGATTGGCGACTCAAAAGTGTCCATACTTGTGTATGTGTGTGCGTGTGTGTCGCCCTGTGAAGGACTAGCGCACCCACAAGGGTGTGTTCCTGCCTTGTGCCAATCACACCCCTGAACTGGCATGAATGATTCCATTAATTAAAACCAATTGGTTTAAAATTAATATCCCCTTTGAAAGACCCCCCCCCCTCACACACACACACACACACACACACACACACACACTGTTAAAAAGTAACTAAGTAACACACCAGCTCCAGGTGACTCCCGTATGGCAAATGTGCAACCTTTTACTTTTATTTGAGTACATTTTTATACTGGTAATTTTACTTGTAATTTAGGCAAATTTAATCAAAGTAACATTATTTTTACTTCAGTAGAATATTTTACTACTCTTTCCACTTCTGCCAGTTTGTTCAAAAATGTGAGCTGGATGTATCTTCATCACTCCAGAGAACACAGTTTCACTGCTCCAAAGCAAGAGCAGCTTCATACCATCTAGGTGGCACTTAGCACTGGGCACGATGACCTTCATGCTCCACACACAGCTGAAATCCCTCAATATAATATCTACAAAAACAAACAAAAAGAAAAAAAGCAAGTGTACATAAACATCCAATAATTAGGTGTAAAAAATGTTGTGTACCATATAATTCTCCTGCTCTTTACCCATTTTACTGTAAAGGTTTTGTATTAAATGTGACAATTGTCACTTTATTTAACATTCATTTAATTTTGGAATTAAATGTAACTTTACAACTTATTTGTACACCTAATAAAAATGTTAGTGCCCTGATGTATAATTTTACTTTTCTCCACTTCTGAGAATCAAGAAAAATGTACTCAAAGCCCATGATTGAGAAATATTTCTCTCTGTGAGACATGTTCAGACACTTTTCTGACATGAAACCCCAGGCAGGTTCCACATCAGCTCTGTTACATCATACACACAAGTTATTTAAACTGTGGCAGGAGTCTGAATTGGAATAAACCTGTCAGACTGAGCATTACAGACAGTAAGTAGCGGGAGGAAAAACATTCAGTTCAGTAAAATAATAACACAAATAATGAAATAAAGAAAGTAATTTTAAAGACACATTTTAAAATGTCCAGGGTGGGTTCTTACATTTTGCCCAATGATTCCTTCAGGCTCCAGATCCACTGAAACACTTTTTTTTTGTATAACAAAAAGATGTATTAATAAATGAGTGAACAAATGTTTAAATATCAGTTTAGTAAGAATGGCTGTGGGTGACTGAAACAGTGACGAATATCACTTGTCACACAGCTCCAGGGTTCTGGGGTTGTGTGTTCAATCCTCGCGGGGCACTGTCTGTGAGGAATATATTAATTGAAAACATCAATGATTTATTGACCTCAGTCAATGATCCATCAGACCCACAGGAGCTACACAGACTAATTAGATAATACACTACAATAATAGCACCACTTAGGCATAAAAAGCTATGACAGAATTTTTTATAATGAAAAAAAACACTCACCTTTAAACAAACTGTAAGGAAATTAGAGCGGAAATGGCGCTGAACTAAACTGGAAGTATTTCACTGTGCCTGGAAAGGCAACCTTAGGATAGAATACAGAAGGGCACTTGTCTCTTTAGTGTGATCTCTAAACTTACAAACAATAGGGGTATTCATTTCAAACACAATTTAAGGTTGAACGGAACATCAGACTTACAACCTGGGGAACAAGGAACTTATTCAAATTCCTTCCCAGCTCACTGCAGCTCCTGATGGAGTGAATGCCATTGCCTGCAAAGTGAAGTGTGGACGTGGAACTACACTCTGACAGAGTATATATCTCTTTTACTGCGATTGGTGCCTTACTGTGAATGTTGTCTTAAAGAGCTCACTATAAAGTGACTTTGTCACTAAAGTCATTGATTTAAACTGAATATTGCATATAACCTGGGTGTTCAGTGATATTTCTCATAGTCAACAGTGAGGAAGGTCCTCCGGCTTCAGTAATTATACCACGCCCCTCTCCACTGATGTCCCGCCTCCCACGCTAGATCAGGTCCAAAAATCTGAAACTGAAAATCAAGGATCTAAAAGTGGGAAAAAAAGGATCTGAATGTGAAAATAAGATCTGTGACCGAAAAAAAAAAGATATGAAAGATATGAATCTGAAAACATAAAATCTGCAACTGAAAAATATAAGACTTTAAATATCAAAATATATAGGAAAGTATGGAGCCCCTAAGGTGACATGGTGGGTTTATTTAGCAAGTTGTGGCCACTATATAGTATTTTCATTCATTCATTATCTGTAAACGCTTATCTAGTTTAGTGTTGCAGTGGGTCTAGAGCCTACCTGGAATCATTGGGCGCAAGGCGGGTATACACCCTGGAGGGGGCGCCAGTCCTTCACAGGGCAACACAGACACACACACATTCACTCACACCTACGGACACTTTTGAGTCGCCAATCCACCTACCAACATGTGTTTTTGGACCGTGGGAGGAAACCCACGCTGACACGGGGAGAACACACCAAACTCCTCACAGACAGTCACCGTGCCACAACTCTGAACAGATGAAGCCTTTTCAGGAGATTAATGAATGAAGCAATTAATGAAGAATGTCTGTAGGTTATTAAGATACCTACAGACGTCTTTTTTTATTTGAATATATAGAAAATATGTGAACACCTATTTATTTGTATGTGTGCAAGTGATAGCTTTTTTAAAATGTGGTCCTTTTGAAGTCCTTTACAGAAACAGAGAATTCAACAAGACTCCGCAGTCTGAAGAGAGCTGGAAAAGTTAAAAGAGACCTGGGTTAAAGATCCTTAACTGTCTCCAGGTGTGGTGAGTTGGTACCCATTAAAACACGCCATTAATCACTCTGTTGTGGTGAGTTGCAGAATTGGGAGTGGTGTCCATCTGGTGGACAATGCGTGAAATAACAGGGGCACAATTATATAAATAAAAGTACATTTGAAAAGTATAAACAAAATTTATGTAAATGATTATTCATTGTTTTTGCTTTTTTTCTATAACCTGCAACTCATATGAAACAGTTTATGCTTCACAGAGCAGGTTCCACACATGAGTGCAGCTCGGACACTAGGTGTGGGGGACCTGCTCTGTACAGCATAAGCTGGAGTAAATCAGCCAGTAATGACTGACTGATGCTTTAAAGATTGGCAAGGGGTTTAGGGTGTGGACTAACGGTTTCTGCAGCCTTCTCACTTTAGTGATGTAAAGCAAAGAAACAGAAAGGGAAGTGTGTGCAGTTCTCTAGTTGAGCTTTAGAGACCACCACAATGTCCACTCTGACACTGGGGCTGATCTCTAAAATTGTGTTTCTGCTGTTGGTGGTGGACAGTAGCTGGACATTGTCCTGTTTGCCCTGTAACATGGAGACGTGCTCTAAGACGCTGCAGTGTCTGGGAAGGAAGGTGATGGACCCCTGTAACTGCTGCCCAGTTTGCGCTAAACAGAAGGGCGAGCGTTGTGGGGGTCCTTTTAATGCCAGTGGGGAGTGTGATTGGGGGCTAAAGTGTGTGAAGGTTGAAAACCAAAGTGGTGAAGAGTGTAAAGGTCTGTATGGAGAAGATTTTCTTTTTTTGTATAACTCTTCAGAGTCAGTGCTGAAAAATGGCTGTGCCTTTTATGATTCTGTTTTGTACATTTGTTTGTATTTACTCTGTGATTTTTGCTTTTAGACTCTGTAATCATCCTTGGGTAATTTTAAAGGGCTATATAAATGTAATGTTTATTAATATTAATATTCAAGCAATTGGCAGGTCCAGAGCTTTTTTTTTACTACTACCACATATACATAAGATTCCTAATGGTCAATTCATTTTAGCTTCTGGATAATTTTTTTTATTTTATTAATAATTCATCAAAGCAGAATATTTAAAATTCCTACATAATTCAGTCTCTAAAATGTAAATAATGTAGTTTAAAAAAAACTTGCTGTATCATTCTGCTCTCAGTTTTGTGGTGTAATAACATCTATTTCTCTGTTCTTGTTACATTTAAAAAAAACAAATGCTGGGTTCTTCTTCCTCAAATGTGACCATCGCCCCTATTTCTTCACCTTCCTGACAACAACCAGAGAAAGAGCTCATAGACGAGAAAGGTGACTAAAACTGGCCTCATACCGCTCAATGTTATTAATTTACGCGTCAAATATTATATATGAGCTGAGACATGCTGGATAGAAGGAAACCTCTGAAAAAATGATCAGAGACCACACTTTATTCAGTTACTCCTGAAGGTTTGAAGCCAGCTTGTGATTATTTAGGTAGATTTCATTTTGTTGTCATTGCTCTTCACAAATACAAGACAACGAAATGCAGTCAGCGTCCACCAGAAGAACAAAACGTAGCATTGTAGAATATATCAAAATATGAATACACGGAATATTAATATAAATAGATGTCAATAAGTAAAGTATAGGTGGCATAGTGGTGCAGCAGGTAGTGTTGAATTCACACAGTTCCAGGGACCTGGAGGTTGTGGGTTCCCCTCTAGGTGACTGTCTATGAGATGTTTAGTGTGTTCTCCCCGTGTCCGTGTGGGTCCAAAAACACACGTTGGCAGGTGGATTGGCGACTCAAAAGTGTCCATAGGTGTGTGAGTGAATGTGTGAGTATGTGTCACCCTGTGAACGGTGTGTTCCTTCCTTGGGCCCAGTGATTCTGGGTAGGCTCTGGACCCGCCATGACCCTGAACTGGATAAACGGTTACAGACAATGAATTAATTAATGAATGAGTTTATATTGTGGCTGAAGGCGAGGTCAACCCGCAGAGGTCAGAACCATGGCACCAGCTCTACCCTCACACGCTGAGAACCAGTAAGACCCACAGAACTTGCAGAACCAGACCAGCACTTCCACATTGTTCATTCCATTTGTTGTGGAATAAAACCCATTTTTAACTTTTTATGACCTCCAAAGTAAATGAAATGATGATCCAAAACAGCTGCACAGGAGCCTAAAGTTAACCGTGTGTGTGTGAGTGAATGTGCACAGGTGTGATTGTGTGACTGGGTGAGTGTGTGATGTAAATCTGTTGCTGATATATGATCAACTATGAAGCTCTAAGAGTGTTGTCTATGATTCACGGCATATCATCCATCACCAGTACCACATCACCACACTGTTTTTATGGCCAAAACTGTTACATCAGCAAATAGTGAGGGACAAACTCCATATAAATTCACTGCTGTAGCTTTAGTGCTCTCCTAAATGTTTACAAGTGAAAACATCTGCTCTGGCTCCTTAAAAAAGTGGATGGATCTGGGCAAGTCTGGACAGGCCAGAGAAGTCTGGGAGCTCTGTGTGCATTCATTGGTTGAGAGCTGGGGGCAGAACTTCAAAAAAATGTTTAAAAGGTGTAGAACCCACTCTTGTTTAGTTTAAGGTACTGACGACTACTTCAGCTCTCTATAATGACTCTGAGGCTGGGGCTTATCTCTCGGATTACGCTGCTGTTTTTGGTGGTCGACTGTAGCTGGACGTTGTCCTGTATGCCCTGCTCCTGGGTAACATGCTCAGAGACGCTGCAGTGTTCAGGGGGGAAGGTGCTGGAGCCCTGTCACTGTTGTTATGAATGTGCTAAACTAAAAGATGAGGTTTGTGGGGGTCCATTTGATACCTCTGGGATGTGTGACAAGGGGCTGCAGTGTGTGAGGAGGGGGCACTACTTCAACAGTGAGGGATTGTGTAAAGGTCAGTATGGGCAACATCTTTCCAAATGTCTTTGATATTTTAGCCAGTTGCTAAGCTAAATACCAATTACATAATAACACCACACTGAGAGGGTGAAATCCAGAAATTGCTTTCTACAAACTGTTGCTAGCAGTATTATTGGAGCTCAACACACTTGGAGTCAAACAATAACTAGCTTTTTGTCTAATATTACCCAAGTTGTTCATATTTGCTAGGATCACACTATGTGATGGTTACAGGTGGCTATGTCATCACTAGGGTTCAATACATGATCTCCTGGAATCTGAGTCAGACAGGCTTCCACATTTCTGCCACTTTAAAAATTGTAACCATCCATCCATTCATCCGTCCATCCATTATCTACCGCTTATCCGGGTCCGGGTCGCGGGGGAAGCAGTCGGAGCAAAGAAACCCAGACCTTCCTCTCCCCAGCCACTGCTTTCAGCTCCTCCGGGGGTATACCGAGGCGTTCCCAGGCCAGTCGAGACATGTAGTCTCTCCAGCGTGTTCTTGGTCTGCCCCGGGGCCTCCTCCCCGTTGGACATGCCCGGAACACCTCACCAGGGAGGCATCCAGGAGGCATCCGGACCAGATGCCCGAACCACCTCAACTGGCTCATCTCGACGTGGAGGAGCAGCGGCTCCACTCCAAGTCTCTCCCGGATGTCCGAGCTCCTAACCCTGTCTCTAAGGGAGAGTCCAGACACCCTGCGGAGAAATTTTTTTTTAACCAGTTCACATTATTATTCATTTATTCATTATCTGTAACTGCTTATCCAATTCTTTTTTTTTTTGGTCACGTTGTCCGCTTTAATGGGCGGCACGGTGACGCAGCAGGTGGTGTCACATTCACACAGCTCCAGGGGCCTGTAGGTTGTGGGTTCGATTCCCGCTCCGGGTGACTGTCTGTGAGGAGTTGGTGTGTTTCTTCCTGTGTCCGTGTGGGTTTCCTCCGGGTGCTCCGGTTTCCTCCCACAGTCCGAAAACACACGTTGGTAGGTGGATTGGTGACTCAAAAGTGTCCATAGGTGTGAGTGAATGTGTGTGTGTCTGTGTTGCCCTGTGAAGGGCTGGCGCCCCCTCCAGGGTGTATTCCCGCCTTGCGCCCAATGATTCCAGGTAGGCTCTAGTTACAGATAATGAATGAATGTCCACTTTACAATTTAATCTCAGAATAATCCACAACTGTGTGCTAAGTTGCTAAGTGTATCCCAAAATTGTGTCCAAGTGTCCAAATCTTTGGAAACAATTACAATTTTACAATTACAGATGTTCTTTACATGTTTTCTCTGTTCTATTTTTCATGAAAATTACAACTGGCCCTTGGTCAAATACAATGCAATCCCATCAAATGGACTCCAAATCCAGAAAAGACAGGTATGTGTGTGTGTGTGTGTGTATATGTGTATATACTAAGTTTAGCTCACATGCAGGAGACCAATATTTGTTTATACACTCATACTGTGGAGACGTGTTCCTTGTCGAGACTAAGGTCCCCAAAATGTAAGGCTCATGTTTTAAGTTTAGGAATAAGGTTAGGGTTAAGTTAAGAATTAGGTTTAGGCAACCATAAGGTTAGGATAATTATCTACTAAATTAATGGAAGTCAATGAGTAAAAAACATTTGTGTTTTTTGTGTTTTTTTTTTTAAATGCTTTTGAACTTTTCTAAAAGCATAATAAGGCTAATATTTGTTTTCTTGTTTTCAGAAACCACAACACAAAGCCCTAAAACAACTACTTCCAATATAGCACATCTAGGTAGGTCATCAAATGTAATTATAATATCCACCTTATTAAATTCTAAACTTATCTAAACACATTAAACACCAAATGTGATTTGTGTGGTTTATTCTAACAACAGTACGTTAATTTGAACTTGGGGAAACATTTTTTATTTCTGCGTTTGCCTTCTATTCAATTTTTATTCAGCTTCCCCTGGCCATACTCATTGACTAATCAGATTTGCCTCTGATGTTGCCAAGCCAGCCAATTGTTCATTCATTCATTCATTATCTGTAACCGCTTATTCAGTTCAGGGTCACGGTGGGTCCAGACCCTACCTGGAATCATTGGGCGCAAGGCAGGTATACATCCTGGAGGGGGCGCCAGTCCTTCACAGGGCAACACAGACACACACATTCACTCACACCCTCACAACTACGGACAATTTTGAGTCGCCAATCCCCCTACAAACGTGTTTTTTAGACTGTGGGAGGAAACCCACTCTGACACAGGGAGTTGTGTGACACTACCTGCTGCGCCACTGTGCCGCCCCCAGCCAAATGTTCATGTGCCTTATTGTATGTGTCTCAGCACCTGGTGCCTTCTGATGTAACTGCACGGAAATTGAATACAGCTTATTTTTGAACCTATTGTTTCTGTGGATAAGAGCCTCTGCCAAATTGTGCAAATGTAAATGTACTAGTTTGGAGGTACAATGCTTGATGTGAGAGAGTAATTCTTATTTTTGTGTACTTGTGTTTTCTGCAGAGTTCCTGGAGTGGCTGAAAGCGAATAACCTGCTCAGGAGGTGGCAAGGACACTGAAGAGTTGAAGACATTAACACCCTACATTAACAAATATCATTCTTTTCTTCAGCAGTGGGAGTAATACTGAGGATCCTGGGTGTAATATGGATTTTATGTGTTACTCCATATTTAAATAACTGAATATATCCACTTTATCTTTACACTGATTCTGGTCTTTTGTTATGTTCCAGAAAATACAAAATCTTATATATATATATATATGTTTAGGTTTAATGTTTTCTGTACAATGTGTGTGTGTGTTAGTAAAACAAAAAAGAAGCAGTGAGAAAAACATTGTGTAACATCTATTTATTACCACCATAGTATGAGAAATTTGGAAAATACAAAGATCAGCTTATTTAGATTTCTGAATAAGAAAAATCAAACAGAAACATGAGGTTATACTGTGTATCACAACAAGAGCGAGAAAAAGAGAAGAGCGAAAAAGGTCTACACAAATAGAGTGAAACACTCAAAAAAATTAAATGCGACAATTTTTTGCTACAATTCGTGACAGATGCCGATCTGTGGAAGAAAGTAAATGTAAGAGAGAGAGAGAGAGAGAGAGAGAGGAAGAGGAGGGATGTCTGAAGAACAGTGAGAGTGAATGAGAGGCTGGTTTAAAGCGCCCCCCTGTGGCTGCCTGAAGTTATAACAGGAGGAGCAGGATCGGCATTCACTATGATTTAAAAAAAATTATAAGAAAAACAAAAACAAAAAGACAATTTCAAATTCAAATCTTCTGCAATTTTGCTCTTTTTTTCTTCTAACAGTGGTAAAACAATTTATGTTTATGCATCATAGAAAAAAAAGACACCATATCAACAATAATAGTAATCATCAATATTATAACAACTTTTAACCAATAGATGCTGGTTTGCAGTTGAATACGATTCTGCTTTGCTGATCGTAGTACTCACATGCACACACACTCAGAGGAAAATGGACCTGCATGTACACACACACTAATCTGCCAAGAGGTGGAGAGACATAGGACATGACACAACATGTAAGAACGGGTGTTAGGTTGGATAAGGGGAGGTTTACATGGTTAGATGTCTAGGAAAATAGGTACTGGTATGAGGAAGTAGGATTTGATGCTTAGGTATTAGTCTAGGTAGACAGGAACAGGTGTATAGCCACAGGTATGAAGGTATATTGACATAAGAGGTAAGTAGGTACAAATATACAGGTACAAGTACGGTGTACAGGTACAAATATATAGGCACAGGTGAGGAGGTTCAGGTTTATAGGTGTACCTATATACAGATATATGCAGGTACAATTATGAAGGTACAGATTTATTAGTAGGTTCTGGTGTATAGGTAATGATGTACAGATATGTAAGGTTATGGACTTAAAGATATAGCATTATGAAGGTACAGGTAAGTGGGGTATGTAAAGGTGGCCTGGGGCAGTTTTAGTAGCACCCTGCTGTGGAAGTTGCTGCTCCCCTTAAGCAGACTAACCCCAGAAACCACCCCTTTGCTCTCCTTGTATGTGTGCGTACATGCATGTTTGTGTGTAAACGTCTGTGAAAGACCCCAAGCTTTGCAAGGGTGGACCTCGTTTATGCTCCAACTGTTTGTACGTTTACATGTAATCAGGGTGCGTGTGCCAGAGAGTGTGTGAATTTATATTTGTGTGTGTGTGTGTGTGTGTGTGAGCAAGCAATCAGCAGCATCTGTTACATGCACATACAGGTACCCTACGCGTCAGTGAGACAGCACTAAGAGACTGAAACACATTGGCCTCCCCGTCGCTGATGCTCTAAACTCTACCAAGAAAGAGGGAGGAGACGAGTGAAGAGGGGAGACAGAGATAGAGAGAATGCGAAAAAGAAGGAAAAGGAGAAGGGAAGGAGAGCTTAGGCGCGTTCTCCACGGATGCGGCGAGCCAGTTGGATGTCTTTGGGCATGATGGTGACACGCTTGGCGTGGATGGCACACAGGTTGGTGTCCTCGAAAAGACCCACCAGGTATGCCTCGCTAGCCTCCTACAGAAACACACAAACACAATTCCGATTTTTTACACGTACTATAAAATATAACATTAAATCTGGTATCTACAAACAGTAAAATTACAGAAGAGCATTTAAATTGGTCCATTCATCATCGAACTTTCACACAGCACTGCTTAATATAGACAAGTTACTACAGATGAAATTAGCAACCAAACTCAATATAGTATTAAAACCTGTCTCGCTCTAAATCTCAATTTATACTTCTGCGTTGCCCCTACGCCGTAGGCAAAGCGTCGACGGAAACCTACTGTGTAGCCTGACGCGCACCTCTCCAAAATTTTAACTACTTGTACTGTCAACAATGACAGCAACGACAGATCCTCCACATACAGAGGCGCAGACAGCAGCACATTCATAGCGAGAAATCTCCTCAGACATGGTGTGGGCGCCATACAGACATCTTATGGAAAACGTGTCGGCTTTGTATTAGTTACCTTCATGGTACCTCATGTAAACAGCGTTGTGTCCCAAACAACGACCTACTCCCTAAATAGTGCACTTTAAAGATTTGTAAAAGTAATGCTACTGCACCACTACATTGTGTAGTGGAAGATGTTTGAGATTCAACCCTAGTGGTGTGGTGGTGTAATTGCAGAGTGACGCAGACACCAAAGCAGAAGTATAAACGCTCGCAATGGCATAGGCTCTGCATCAAGTCAGCTCAGAAGTATAAATCGGCCTTATCACACACCTGCAGAGCCCCAATGGCAGCGCTCTGGAAGCGCAGGTCAGTTTTGAAGTCCTGAGCAATCTCTCTGACCAGACGCTGGAACGGCAGCTTGCGGATCAGGAGTTCAGTTGATTTCTGGTACCGACGAATCTCACGCAGAGCCACAGTGCCGGGCCTGTACACACACAACATATGTTATAAAAACTTTTAAAATTCCCTACTGTCTTAAAATAACTCTCCATAAACACAATGTACTACAGTATATAACATTTTAGGTTCCATTTTGCATTGTGAGAATCAGTTATAATATTTAACAATGCATGCATCCTTAATTAGTTTAAAAATATATTTATTTAACTATTTTTCAAACTAAAAACTCTGCACTAATTTTACTGCCTTTGTCAAGATTCTTCTGAATTGCATACGTATACTGAAAAGGTTTGTCATTCATATAATCATTTATATGTTAAACAAACTGGTTTAAATCAGTCTACAACACACCAAGACATCTATAACCTATTATAATTAATTTTTATTAACAATAAATCAAATGATTTGTATTTGTTTACTCTGCATTACATTTCCAAACTTTACACAGTCTGTGTTTTCCTGTATGCAGGATATAAGCATAGTTTTCATGTGTGAGACAAGTAAATACCTTGTGTACTGCCATTTTTTTACCTGTAACGATGAGGTTTCTTCACTCCTCCAGTGGAGGGGGCGCTCTTGCGGGCAGCTTTAGTGGCCAGCTGTTTACGAGGAGCTTTACCTCCTGTCGATTTACGGGCAGTTTGCTTAGTACGAGCCATGATTACTCAGTCACCTGCAAGAGGCGAAGAGGAATTTTAGTGTGTGCATTTACAGCAAAATAAGATCTAGGGTAAGGTTGGTAAGTTTTTCTGGAGTTAAAACCAATCCTGGGCTAATGTTACTCAACACTGCTTGTGGATGATTTCCAATGAAAGAGACTAGGCTTAACCCCACTCTGGTATGTTACACAAGTTAATAAAAAAAATAAAAAAAACTACAACCTTATTTTTTTTAAACCTCTCTAAATATACATTGTTTTACTGTTTTTTTTTTAATGTAATGAAAGTGTATACAATTTGAGACTTTTTTTAATTAAATTAATTCTACAATATTTTATACATAGACTAATATAACCCTAGGTGACTCTGCCCCAGATGCTATTTCAGGCAACATCCTCATAGGAGAAAATGGTAAAAAGACACATCATATGAAATAAATTATATATAACCAATAAGAATTTAGCAACGGCGCCCGGCAGCCCATAAGAACGGTACGCAGAGAGTTATTGATCGCAACGACCAATGATTGAGCGAGACCTTAATATTTCAGCCAATCCGAGCTTGTTGCAACGGTCGTGTGGGCGGGTCCGCACGTGTTTGACCCCGCCCTAAACCGCAAGATTATGGCCGCAATTTTGAACAGCAACTGTAAGCGGGGAAGAGAGGAACGGAGCGGAGAGGAAACTTTAAGGAAAAAACACATGAAACACCGCGCGAAACGGCACAAAATCTTCGCCACACGAGAGCACAGAGTCTTGGGCAAAAAGGGAGGCTCATAGCCGGGTGTTCCCGCCACGAATTTGCGCCGTAAAACCGAGTAGAAAGCACGGATCACAGGGCAGAAAAATAAGTGGTGTGTGTTTTCCGTAGAGCAGAAGCTGTGTCCTCTCCGCGCTCGTTTTTCAACACGACGACGACGCGAGGGCTTAAAAGGTTTTTTTTGCTTAAAATCGCTACCGTTTCGCCTAAAAGTTAAATAAAGCGAAGGGAAAGTGTTTTAGATGTAAGTCAGCAGCGCGACTGGGCACTTACCTGCGGGGAATGTGTTTAATTTGCGGCTCTGAAACGTGCTGCTTTTTCTCGGTGGCTCTGTGTTTACTATCGACTCACACAATGGGAGCCGAGCGGCCAGCGGCAAAATGGCCGCCGCGTCAATCACTCACTCAGTAAAGGGGTGTTTCTTAACAACGCGGTTCCCTCCAACGCTCCGCTCAAACTTTTTCTCATAACTTACTTCATAACTGATATGATAAAATATGATTTTCTTAATAATAATTAAAGCATTTTTTTTTTCTGATAAATTGCTATATCACTGAACCTGATCTGTTTTATAAAATACGTTTGGGTCCCTAACGACAAATTTATTATTCGCACATTAAAATAAATAACAAGCAATGAGTCGTTAATTTAATAGAAATGTGTTAAAAAAAAAAAACTTGCAAAATCATACTTTATTTTTCATAACCTGTTTTAATAGCCACCCATTTCACTACTGCATAAAGCGGGGTTACCCAGATAACCTAAGGTCATGTTTGTACAATAGGGGAAGGATTGAGGCACATTCACAAATTCCCCAGCTTTGGGCTTAAGTTGTCTAGTTAATTAATCCTGCTTTGTGAAACAGTCCCCAAGTTTACAAAATACAAGAAAAAAATATCTTGAAATTTTCAAGAAACATATCTCATTTTTAATGTTTTTAGAAATGTGTAATTTGGAAAGGTAACTGCACACTATTCCTTGACTAAATGGTTTAGTTAAATTCAGGCATTTTTGTGTGATCTGAGAATAAATAAATCACACCACAGCATTTAACCTGAATTTGAAATATAATTTTTTTGTGTTGGCTACTAAAAACTGATCATGCAAGCTTACGTAAGTTATTCATGGGCAAATCTGTAAATACATTTCTGTGCAAGTTTACATTTTTAAATGCAAATAAAAAGAAAAATGGGTCGTTCACTTCCCACCACCATTTCCCTTGACTCTCAGACGTTATAGACATTTAACTGAGAGAAGCTGTTCCTGTTGGATGTTTTTCAGTTTATGTAAATCATTGCACGTTGTCTGATTATAGAATTGCACTCAGATAATTTAATCATGTCTGTTAAAGCAGCAGTTTGTAACTGTCAGGACACTAATGCACTATTCACTGTATTTGTCTCTGGAGTCCAGTTTGGAGCTTTTAGAATGGTCTCAGTGGACACTGGAGAGAGCTCTCAGTACTCAGTCATTGTCTAAAATGGGAAAATTGAGTTCATGACCTCATCCTCTTCTGAAGGAATGATGCTGTTAAAATGTTATTGTTACAAAGCAAACTCCAATAGGGCTCTTCGTTGTTAATTATTAGTTGTGAAACACCAGGATCTGGCTTATTACTCACTTACCTACTAATGCTCACACAATCACTCACCACAAGGGACAATGTTTTTCACATGTTCAGTCACATTTAGGGAATGCTCCACAGAGGGGTGCTATTTTGCTTTGCAACATTGACATGGTTACAATTTTATTTTATCCACAAAGCATTTGATTCATAAGAGAACCAACATTCCAAATATACGTGCTCTATATAAACGTGATGCATTTCAGTGTTTCATTTTAGAGACATTTTCCAAGACATAATTATTTGCTGTGGTGAATGGAACCAGATGTCTGAAGAAGCTGTAAGACAAAAGGTACCACTACTTTACATTTCTGTAGCTTTTTATAACTTTTCTTATCTTGTTTATTGCTTGTCGTAGTAAGCCCTTAGTCTTCCAGTAGGGATCACACTGCATTTTGGAATATTTCTGTAAGATGAAAGCATGTTCTACCTCAAAACATGGGTTCAGTTCCCTGCATGGTTAAGTACAGCACACTACGCCAGTAATAGACCTTGAATCAGACTCTGAAAAGTGCTATTACACCCCTACTTGTAGTTCTCAGTGAAGAGAGTCTGATATCTGCTGTAGTCTACATGTAAACATGGAAATTGTATATCTACATTTTAAAACAGCAGGGGGCGCCAGTGGCGTTGTATTTAATGTAAATGGTGTGTGAGGAGCAGTGTGTTAGTGGGGTAAAGGTTTGAGGACTCCCCTGTGTGTACTAAACACACACCTGATCTCCTCCATCCAAAAACAAGAGCTAGTCAGCCATGAACAACGTGATTGTTCTATTTACAGCTCAATTCCTGGATTTAATCTTTGCTTCTAAATCAGGCCAAACACAGTCATTCCAGTTACACTGTGTCCATATATTTCCTGACACTCCTCCTAATGAGTGAATTCATGTGCTTTAAGCAGCACATATTTCTGGTGTTGACATCCAGCTGCAATAACAGCTTTGTTATTCTCAGTGGAAATGCACCTGACCAATAGGATGAGACTCTATGTAGAGCTGTACATGAGCCTAAGGTCATCATACTGAAGCATTGTCCAGAGGAGAGTATAATAAATTCATCTGAAGTGAATTGATGGAACACCTTCCAATACTTTTGAGAGTAAGAAACATTGGACAGTTTCAATGCTGTTAATTGTTGTGATAACTGACCAAATATGTGAACTCAGCACCTGATTTCTGTATTCCAGGGTAGTGTGTTCATGGCGGCCTATTGGAAGTCATTGTTTATTGACTGACTTGGCATGACCTTGGGTCTTCGAAAACTCCTGTATGGATAATCAAATAAGAAAGGCATTAACCTGAAGACATTAAATTATTGCAGAGAGAGAGAGCGCAAGTGTGTTTGTTTGTGTGTATGCGAGTCACTAGGTGAGTGACCATGGACAGGCGCTTTCTTCAGTGTGTGTTCCTGCCTTGAACCCAATGTTTCCATGCAGGTTTTTGACTCGCAGCAGCACTGCTGATCAGGATGAAGCAGTTATAGAAGATGATTGAATGTTGATGATAGTAAAATAGTGATAAATGTGAAACAATTGGTTTCCTTTGGGGATTATTTTGCCTCATAATGCCTTACCTAAGCCTTTATATATTATAAAGTACAACATGAATATTTCAGATAAGCACCATATGTTACTAAAAATGAAATATTAAATCTGAGTAATATATTTGCTGCCTCATGCATATAAGACTTTTATAATTTTTAAGATAATATATATATATATATATATATATATATATATGTACACACACACACACACACATTTTTGCCAGGGCATTGTATGTGTGTGTGGCTTCTCTGTTCTCCTTACACTTAAAATCAGACAGGTGTCGTCCTTAGATGAGTCTCAGTGGGAGGACAGTTACTGTCCATATGTCCATTCAGCCGTGGTCAGGGGGAAGCTCCGGATTTGTGAGAGAACTGTGAGAAATGAGTGAGTCACCAATCACACGGCTGTGGCTAAATATATACACTCTGTGATCAGAGGTTTTTGGACTGCTCATCTAATATTTCTTCTGAAATGAAGGGGATAAATTAGGTGTTTGTCCTGCTGCAGTGAAAGTGTCCTTTTCTTATGTTTAGATGTTATACTAGACTTGGGAAAATTACATAGAGGATCTGATGGCAGCCACTGGGATTTCCTCCCAAAGATATTGGATGGAACATCGAAGAATACAGATCTACTGCTCTACAGCCTCATGCTGTAGGGCTTTATACCTTCCTTGCAAGCACTTGGAATTGGGCATGGTGATTTTTAGGCTCATGTGAAGTTGCTTCAGCTAACTAGATTTAAACCTACTCAATAACTCAGTAATATAATAGCAACTCCTAAATTGCATTATAGCAATATTTACTTTAGAATAATTAAATTGTAGACACAGTTGGGTGTGAAGCAAGACAAATGAATATATATATAAAGCATATCATTGTAATTATTGTCTAATTATTATGTGTGTTCTCCCTGTGTTTCCTCTGGGTGCCCTTGTTTCCTCCCACAGTCCAAAAAAAACACATCTGTAGGTGGACTGGCTACTCAAAAGTGTCCCTAAGTGTGAATGTGTGTCGCCCGGTTGTGCCCTGTGATTCCAGGTACGCTCCGGATCCACCACAACCCTGAAGTGAATAAGTTACAAACAATGAATGAATAAATATTATAATGATGTGTTCATTAAGAAGTTGCAGTTTATTTTGATTATTTATATTTAAAACAATTCAAGTGGAGACCTTTCCATCTTAAAGGAGCACTATATAGTATTTCTACCTTAAAATTACAGCGTCTAAATGATTGCAATGTTCCATGGAGCTGTAATTGGGAGAAAACAGCCTCTGTTGCGGCTACACCGGGCCCTCTTCTGGTTTACTGCACTAACCTACTTCTGAATCACAGGGTGGAGAACTCTCATGAGAAATGGGTAACACTTAATGGCACATAGCTCACAGGTGGATTGTTGCCTAGCTACAAGAAGAATCTGTATTCCTGGTACGGACATTATATGGCAGAGAGAACAAGGGAGAGAGAGAGAATGAGCGGTCATACAAGAGTTAATACTGGACTGAATTTACAGAGTAGAGTGAGCTGAAACAGACATGACAACACAAATTAGAGCAGTAAGAATTTGTGAGCCAGTGTTTGTAGCTGCTAACTTTCGCCGGATTAGCTCAGTTTGTGGCGTTAGACATAAAGTCAAAATAAGTCAATATTACCTACCTGTGGAGTAGGAATAGAGCAATACTTATTTCGGATTTTGCTTTTTTAACCATTGTCTAAAAATACTTCAGATGCCTCTGCCATAAGCAGTGAGAGAAAGACTAGCCTTAATGGAGCAGCTGTTATACTGACACCTAGTGGTCTGAATGTGTCAGGGACTGTGTACTAAACACTAGTGTATATATGGCTGCCCCATATGGGGAGTGATTCATTCAGGGACTACAGACCAACCTAATACTTCATCTAATGTGAAGTGCACTTTTATAGTAAAATTGAGAATGTAAACACAATATTCAATCACCTACATCAGTGTTGTTTGCTATGAGTTAATGGTAAAAACAGGAGAGTGGTTTCTCTGTGTTATATCTTTTTTATTTTTTTGCTCTGTATTGTATCCAAATATCTCTTGTGTCTTTGCATCATGAACAAACAGGCATTCCCAGTGGGAGTCTAAGCAACTTTAATAAATAAAACATACAGACACGTCTGCTGCTGGAAATCACAGCTGCATGTTATGACCCCATTATTCCACGTGCTCCATTTATTTATGTCTATTTCGATACGTAACTGAGGTCCCATGGCTGTAGATCAGGAGGCTTTCTGCTTAATCAAATGGGAGGGAATCCACAGTGTTATTGATTGTGATTTCCAGTGGGGGTATTTGTGTATGGGAGGGGGTGTTTGTGTTTGTGTGTGTGAGGTGAATTTTAAATCAGGGACATATTCCTGAGAGAAGACTGCATATTGAAAGTTTCCTTGTGTTGATCCGGTCCTATCCATTTTGCTAATAGACTGTTTTGGCTGTTTGACTGGAATATTAACTCCACTCGAAGAACTCGGATGATCCACATGCATTAGTCTTTAGCTACGGCTGAAAACCCCATTAGCGAGCACCATGCTGAATTAGCTTTGATAATAGGACACTAATACAACACACTGCTGGACTGCTGATACAGTCCACAGAGCCAGAGGAGCATGCTAACATGTGTCCCCAATATAGTAGTCGTTCTAGGAACTTTCTACATTCAGATGGAAAGTTGACAGTGTTTCTTCCCCAGCTTACCTCAGATATTACCTCAGTCTCCTCAGAGGAGACTCTGTGGGAGCTCACCGACTGGAGATGTGACAGTCTGAAAATGGGTGGAGAAAAACAAGCCCAGTAGCCCACCACAGTTGTGAGTTTAGCACTGAGGTTGGGTTAAGAGAGGAGAAAAGATGAAATCAGACAAAATACTCAGAAGACCCTTCACCCTTCACTTTGTGCTCACAGATATGAGGCTTCATTCTCTAATTATGTGTGTTTTGAGCCTCAATTCACTGGAAAATTATCTGCTGTGGTATGCTAAGCCAAGCGCCTGTTAGCCGGCCAGCTCTGCTTCTTGTAGAACCATCTTAGTTCGCTTATTTTCAAACTTTCATCTTTATCCAAAACCAGTCACTGAAATTTGCTCTCTAATAAGCGTGTGTTGGTGAGCACTGTAGGTGTGTGCTGAGATAAACTTCACTGCACAAACACTCAAAACCTTTCACTCTACTTTGGGGTTGCAGATAGACAGTGCACCCCCACACACCCTCCCCATGGTAATACCGTATACTGCAATAACATTTTGAGAAAGTATGTCGGTATGAGAGCTGCACGGTGGTTATCATACAGCTCCAGGGACCTGGAGGTTGTAGGTTCAAGTCCCGCTCCGGGTGACTGTCTGTGAGGAGTTTGGTCTGTTCTCCCTGTGTCCGCGTGGGTTTCCTACACACATTGGTAGGTGGATTGACGACTCAAAAAAATGGTTACTGTGAAGGATGTCCAGGGTGTATTCTTGCCTTGCGCCCAATGATTCCAGGTAGGACTCACCCTGGACCTACCGCGACCCTGAATTGGATAAGCAGTTACAGATAATGAATGTCTGTATGAAAATGTGAATACCGCTCATCCCTAGTAAACAGCCCTGTTCAGAATTGCTGGTTTCAGCTCCTGTTTCTTTAAATGATAATGAGCCACAAATAGCTCACTCCCAATCCAGCAGCAACATCAAGCAAGGCGCAGAGGAGCTGTTTTAGCTTGGTTCTTGTCTCTCATTTCTCATTTTTGCTTGTGTGTCTTTATTTCACCATTCTTATGTCTATTTTACAAGATTTAAACTCATCTTTGCACTCTCACAAAAACCCAGGTCCAGCACTGTGATTGGAGAGACTCAGACAAGGGGTGGGGCAATTCTAAAATCTCTGCACTTGACATTAGAAGTGGAACAAAATGGAAACAGCACATTTTATCCCATGTTTTCTGACAGCACCCAGAAAACGGACAATGTATTTTTGTTTAATCAATTTCATCAATATTAATAACTGAATAAATGTATTTAATTGAATTTAAATGCTTTACTTTTGCCCTGAAGTCCCAGCCATCATTCACTGTGACACCCTGTTAATGAGCTACCACCGTTAAATCATAAGATAAAAATGAATAAATTACTTTTTTATGTTCTTGTGCTAAATTTGAACCTCTCTCAGTTCCCATTTCTGCTGTTGACCTGATGATGTTCATACCAGCAGAGACCAGGCACTATATATAACCCGTGCTGACCATAATCTGATTAGCAGCAAGCGCTAAAGGAAACGTGTAGAGACTCTAGTTTTGGGTCAGTTGCTAATGTAACAATGCTGGCAGAGCTGGGTTTTGTTCAGAAATTGGAAAACACATTTGTATCTTCTCCTTTGGAGGTCATTCGGTGTATAGTCTATAGGTTGCTAACTGCCATGTTTAACACAAACTGGTACCTGCTAGCATGTAGAGCATTACATTTGTGTGTTTGTGCTTTTACCCATTTTCATTCTGTTAAAGAATTAAACCGCAGCATTTCCTCCATATAGTAACTGTATTTCACCCAAATATTTTTCAGATATGGATCCTGTTTAGACTCAAACTCTGAAGATGGGAGTCAGGTCAAATCTGGGTAATTTTCTCAGGCTTACACCAAGTCCTAACTGCTAGTGAGTGTTTAAGCGTAGTGTTGCATTGCATCAGAGAGCCTTTAATATGTTTAAACTAATGAATTCTATGTTCCAGGTCTTAACATATATACTACTGACCAATCAGAAAGCAGCTTGAGATCTCACATAAGATGGGCGGGTGTCCTAAGCTCTCAGAAAAAAAAATAGATACTGTAGCAGTACATTATTGTCACTAAAGGTACACACAGTGCAAATGGACCTTTAACACTACTGTTGTACCTTTAAAGTCCAGTTGTGTTTCCTAAAGGTACATTACAATCTCTTCTCCAGAAAGGAGGTGAATATATTCAAAATTTCATTATACAACTGTGTAAAATAAAATAATATAATATATGAAAGAGATGCAGGCACTACCCATGTCTCTTCTCTTGCCTGCAATTCCCAAAAATAGCCAAACCCTGTTTAGCCATAATGTCTTTATGCAGATTATCCAGAATTCAGTCCTTCTACATCAGTTTTTCCCAACCCCCCATGCCTGAAAATCATAGTGTGTGTGTGTGTGTGTGTGTGTGTGTGTGTGTATTAAGCAATAGATCGTTAAAAAGCGCAGAAACACCTGACGTGGTCAAAGTCAGCACGTCCTTACCCACAATGCCCTCTGATAATGACATTGCTGCCTTGTGATTAACTGTTTCTCAGCAGTGCCACTCATGTAGAACGAGAGAGAGGAGAGGAGAGGGGGAGGCAGAGAGAGAGAGAGAGAGAGAGAGTAGAAAGTAGGAGAGGGGGATGAGGAAGGGGTGATGGTACAGGTTCAGTACAGGACTAATGTAATTACATTACACGTGGTGTTGTTGCCATGACAATAAAAAATACAGGAAACAGCACGGCCTACTTCACTCTGCATCACATACTGTAACACACCCTTTACTCTTTCTCTCACCCTCTCTCCATCTTTCTGTATTTTTTACATCCTGTCTCTCTGTCTCCTTCTGTTATTGGGTTTTCTCCCTCCTCATCCTTTATTTCTCTCTCTCTCTCTCTCTCTCTCTCTCTCTCTCCCTCTCCCTCTCCCTCTATCCAGAGCAGGTAAGCTGGGGGGGCAGGGCTTTTGCCTCAGAAATATCAATCAAACAAATGCAGTGTTCAATATCATAAAACAGGGAATGTGAGTGAGGGAGGCAGGGGTATGTGTGGAGAGAGGAAGGGAAAACTGCAGGTGAAGAGATAAGGTGCTTTGTAGTAGAGAATAGAAAAAGAGAGTAATCTGCTTGACAGGCAGAAGCTGAGGGAAAGTGGGAGAGAAAGCGCATGCTGTGTAAAAACACTGGGAACTGAGCATGTAAATGACAAGAAATGATGAATGAAAAATTATTCTCTTTGTGAGGTACAACTGCAGTCACAGCAGAGTGAAAGTGAGACACAGAAACAATAAGAAAGCGTGACAGTATGAAGTAGAGAGAAGAAAAGTGAATAGAAAGAGGACAGCAAAGGAAAGCAGGAGAATGAGAGAAACGTTGCAATAGGGACACATGCAGTGTTTAATTTGATGTAAAAGAGTAAGAGAGAGCAGAGAGAAGGAAAAGGGGAGGGGGAGACATAGAGGGAGGATGAGAGGGTGGCACGCTTACGGAGTGTGACAGCATAGAGGGAGGGAGGGAGAGAGAGAGAGAGGAAGCACGCGTGCGAGCAGACGAAAGAGAAAGGAGGAGCCGAGCGGAGGGAGAGGAAAGGGGGAAGAAAAAGAGTGGAAGGAAGGTGTGAGCGTGCTCAGCAGTTCATCACACAGACACAGAGCAAGGGAGAGAAGGAGAGACGAAGGAAAAGAGAAGCGGTCCCCCTCGCTCTGCCACGGTCATGGCAACAGCATCCTCTCGCATCCGGACGTAACCGCGGCAACCCTGATGCTGCTGATGTTGCTGTAGCTTGCTCAGTGCTATGAGATTGAGAAGTGTGTGTCGTCTCCCTCATGTGAGGGAGGAGGGGTCAGATAGGTGCAGTGCTGCTGCTGCTGTGTGGGGTGTGTGTGCGGAGAGCCACAAGACAGGTGCAGCCATGCAGAGAGAAACGAAGGAGAGGAGATAAGAAAGAAGGAGCAAAAGGATAAAAAGAGAACGAGTTCATGAGCGACAATTAGGGTGATGGGGGTGAAGACATATGTATGTGTTTATATGCATGTGTGGAGAGGATTAGAACGTAACCTGTGTCGTTTGTCGGTCTCAAGCTGCAGGATCTCCTAAAGAGAAAAGAGGGAGCTAACGAGCGTGTGTGTGTGTGTGAGAGGGAGAGAGAAAGGGCAGGAGGCAAAGATACAGTATATAGTATGGTTACATTTTGCTAGCATTAGCTCTTTGTGGTTGTAGCAACGTTATTCAGACACACACACATACACCTGGGCCAATCGAGCCAGCGCTCACAGGTCAGAGGTCAGTGTGTTGACCCCAGCGTGGGTCGTAGCGGCGGTCTGCCGGCACGGAGACGCGCAACATTCGCAGCGAGCGAGAGAGAGACGGGAGGAGGGCCACCATGGGCGAGTGGACCATATTAGAGAGACTGCTGGAGGCTGCAGTCCAGCAGCACTCCACTATGATCGGCAGGTAAGAGACCAGTGTGTGTGAATACACACACGCACACACACCCAGGCTTTTATATATATATATATATATATATATATATATATACACCCATGCCACAATGGCAGATTTAGATGTTCAATTGTGTGTAATGGTGACGTAAAATATGGCTCCAAAGAGTAGCTGCATATGAGTCCAAATGCCAAGTGAAGGCTAGACATGTATAAATCCCCTCAGCACTGGAATAAAGAGAAGTGGAAGGGTTTTCTCAAGAGTGATGGAACATCATTCAATTCCTTAAAACTAATGATCCAAAATTCAGCACCTGGCCTCACCAAAACTCTCTTGGTTAAAACCATCAAATCCTCACAGAAATGGTCCAACATCAAGTGTGGAATCTCCTCAGAAGAGAGAGAAAAAAGAGGAATTAGCTCATAGTTAATGACTTCTGATTTCAGCACTGGCTGATGTGTCCTAACACTCAATCCTTAAATACACACCCACACACACAAATGCACACATTTCCATTTCTATATTATATTTAATATAGTGAAATACACATTCTCACTCTAAAGTGATGACATGTTTTAAGGTTAATGTTACGGTTATGGTCGGGCTTACGTTGAGGCTAATAGTGCTCATGGATTAGGTTAGGTACGTCTCCACAAAATGAAGGAAAGCTAATTAACAGTCCCTCAGAATGCACAAAACCAGATGTACTTGTGGTGTACTTATAGGAGAGTCTACTTTGTTTAAGTGTGTATGCTTATGTGCATGTAAGCTTCTGTGTTTGTGTGTGCATGAGAGACAGAGCAGATACAATGGCACACACTGTACATACAAATATATGGAGGTTTACAGTAAGTGGGTGTTGAGATAATTTATGAAGGCTGTGCAGTGGTGGTTCTGCAGCGTAAATGAATTTATTACGCACATACACTCTGGATATAGTCTGTGTGTATATGTACACCTAACACTGTAACGTGCTGCAGGAATGAGTGTGTGAGTGTCCATCATGCCCCTCCTGCCACCCCCACTCCCCCAATCTCTTCGCTCTGCTGGTCAGTTTAAGGCCCAGTTAATTATCAGTAATCAATAAACTGCACTACAAAGCAGGAGAAGCCTACAAAGAGAAAGAAAAGTGAGAGAGAAAGAAGAAACCAGAGAGAAAGAGAGGGGAGGTGGCAATGCAGCCTTTTTTAATAGGAGGATTGATTAAAAACGTATTGGTGACCCTCTCTCTCTCTCTCTCACTCTCACTCTCACTCTCACTCACATACACACACTGTAGTTGATGGTGTATTTTCATGAACTTCTAGTCTATGCTTGGAGTGTATGCAAATATTTCACTAGGAGAACATTTAACAGCAGAGGATGAAGAAAAAAAGCTTTTTCACAAGTGGTCTCCAGTTTGTGTGTGTGTGTGTGTGTGTGTGTGAGAGAGAGAGAGAGAGATTTTAACCAACCATCCCATTTAAAAAAGGATGCATTTCCACCTTCTCTCTCTTTCTCTCTCTCTCTCTCTCTCTCTCTCTCTCTCTCTCTTTCTCTCTCTCAGTTTGAGCTAGCTTCACTCTCTGTAGGCTCATTAGCCTGAACTCCAGGTATCAAAACCAAGGACATTGGGTGTCCTTTCCTTGTTTGTGTCTGTGTGTGTGAGCGCCCATGCCACAAACCCTTATGCATGTACTGCTTCATGTCTTTAGAAAGGAATACAAACAACATAATAATATAATAACCGTGTGGGTCTGTGAGAGAAGGAAAAATATTCTATGCTAATGTTATTTTCTATTTAGCGACATAGAATAACAACACACTAATGACAACATAATGACAGCGTAATGGTGCTGAATGCACACACAGGCAAACAGCAGAAGGCTAATCTACTAAAGACATCCCTGGACGATGAAAGCCTCCGAGGACATAGGCACAAAATGAATGTTCGTGATTAGCACAAATCAGCTCCGACATGTTTGTCGTCTGAGGTTTGCTTCTTGAGTTTTGCCTTGGGGCTGCGAGAAGTTGTGGAACTAACGGAGGCTCATGGAGAGGAATTAATATTGCCTCCAAAGTGTCATCTAAAGTCAGGTCTGATGAAGTTGCTTATGTTGTCTCTGACACTGTCTAGCGGACTGTTATCTATGTAAACACTCAGGAGTCAAAGCTAATAACAGTAACAGCAGTGCAGGGCCCTGTCCACGAGTATTAAGATATTTATAAATACTGGGCTTATTGTCTGCCTTTTGGCCTGCCCTCCACATGAAAATGGTGTTTTGAGGTTTTGTCATGTTTACAGCAAAACTGAGCTGTTCAAAAACGCTGACATCACACAATGTGTCTCTGGCTGAATCTCACTCTCATTCTCTATGGAGTGAATTAAATAAAGGTACAATGTATACATTCAGGTAGCATTAGATTTCAGGTTCCCACATATGAATACAAATAGATGATATTGTATTAGAAATATACACTATTAAGATGATATTCAGTAATTTCATGATTTGCGTAGCACACTACATAAGAAGTAAGGAGTGGTTTGGGATTACACCATTGTGTTTCTCTCATGCTAATGAGTGTTTTGATGTCTCTCTTTAAGAAGTACTATAGCCACTAATGGAACCATATTTCTATTCGTCTGGACAGAATACTTTCGAAAACAGGGAATGTCAGAGAAAATCTATCCACACCAGATCCACATATTACGTAAATAACATTGTTTATATGGCCCCTTAAGATGGGGTTGGGGGGGTGTTACGCAGGTACATCTGTAAACAGTTAGCTCTTGTCTGTGCTGGAAACAAGAAATGGGCAAGTGTAATAACTTGGGCCACTTTGTCCAGGGCCACTTAGTGATGGTCATGTTTTGACCAAAGTGTTTCCAAAACCCAGGGCTAGTGAGGTGTTTCCCGTGTGCAGTGGTCAGTATCGGCCATAAGTGGTCCAACAAAAGTCTTATACTCAGGTGTCTATAAGTCACACTGGAAGCCAATTTGAATAGCCCTGCCCCTGGGAGTCCCCAGCGAATGCCACCGTCAGCCTGCCTCTGGTAAGTGATTAACTTGTCTTTAAGGGCTGTTTTGAAGCAAAATGAAATAAATGAAGGCAGGGCTCTGACATTGGCACAGTGCTGCAGATATAAACAGGAGTGAGCTGATAGGTTTGCAAAGGGAGTTCCCGTGAAGCGTTTTCCAATCTTTCACTCTGCTTTTAATTTCTGAGGAAAGCCTTGATGTTCATTTGTTAGGCACTGAAGGCTGTGTGTGTGTGTGTGTGTGTGTGTGTGTGTGTGTGTGTTTGTGTTAGTGGTAATCTGTGTTTTCCTTTTGCCTCGTTCCTTTGAGCGATGATCAAACGTCTGAGGAGAGATAGTGGCAGAGCAGTGGAAGGAATAAATGAGTGAATGAAAGAAGAGATGAATAAAAGGCCTGCTATCGTTCATCAGCTACACACACACACACACACACACACTGTCTAGCAGCAGTGATCTTTAATAACACTGACACATACAGCTTCCATTCTTTAAGTGTGTGTGTGTGTGTGTGTGTGAGATGACAGGGCATGTAGATTGGCTGCCGTCTTCGTAAAGGCCTGGAAAATCAGTGAGATTTGTTTATTCTCCTCTGCCAGTAGAGACAGACTGAGCCTGTGTGTGGTCTCATTAAATTACTGCTGAAATCAAAGTCACATTAACCCCGCGATGATCAAAGTAGTTACTACCTTTTTGCTGTGTTATTGTAATTATAATTATAGTATTACATATTTAGTAACATTCACGTTTTGCATCGACAAGTTAAAGTAAGGCACAAATGATAACAGTCATTTGCGTTTACAGAAATGTAAAGGACATATTTCCTTTCCTTAAAAGGAACCTAATGAAAGTTCCTAATGAAATATCTGTGATCTGCTTTGGTTTAAACCCCACAAGTCTCCCAGAAGCATTCCCCCATCTAAACAGCCCTGTATAGAATGGAAGGATTTAGCACCTGTTCCTTTAAATGATAAGTTTTACTGTTAAACTGTTTTTGCTCAGTTCTCTTTGTCCTCCATTCTTATATCTGTTTGCTCCATTTAACCTCATTTTTGCCCTCTAATTTTCATAAATTTTCAATACATTCCTATAAAACACAACAAAAATGTATCATTAAATTCAGATAAATTCGATTTTCTGGGCGGCACGGTGGCACAGCAGGTTGTGTCCCAGTCACACTTCAGGGACCCAGTCACAGCTTCAGGGACCTGGAGGTTGTGGGTTCAAGTCCTGCTTTGGTGTGTTGTCCTCGTGTCCGCATGGGTTTCCTCCCACGCAAAACAAAAAAACACATTGGTAGGTGGATTGGCTACTCAAAAGTTTCCATAGGTTTGAGTGAATGTGTGAGTGTTTGTCACACTGTGAAGGACTGGCGCCCCCTCCAGGGTGTGTTCCCACCTTGCGCCCAGAGATTCTGGGTAGGCTCGGGACCCACCACGACCCTGAATTGGATAAGTGGTTGAATAAACGAATAAGATATTCCTCTTGAGGTTTACAAACACTGATGTGGTAGGAGTGGACAGTTCAGGATCTGTACTTTCCACTCATTATCCCATGCTTGGACTGAAAAATTGTTCTTAAGCCTTAGTTGGGTGGAATTAAATGTCTGTGGGGGGGTCTGGCAGTAATTTCCTCTTCAAAAGCACGCCCTCTGTGATTTTATCCCAGCTGGATCAGCCATGTCACTCTTTCTTTCCCATTCTTCCTTCTCTCTTCCCTTCTCCTGACAATACAGACTGAATTACCTACTGATCACTTAGCCTTGCCATGGAAAAAATCTGCTGCTACTAGCCATATTTGTCGTGAATCCACCAGAGACCATGAAAAATAAGCCAGCAAGCTTTATTTATTTATTTTTTTGGCCCATGCTGTGAATGCACTGTGATCATGTGATCATGTGATCCATTCTCTGATCCTAAAGTGATTTTAATGCTGTCTGGATGCGGCAGTTTAATCACTCAAGAAAATAATGGTAAATTGTAAAAATGTTTCATTACATATCTCCCCCTGAGGAACTCATCCAGTCTTAGGTGGGCCCTAGGATTGCTTTTGGAAACTTGTACTGTTGTTTACCCTTGTAAACAATGTCTCCTAAGCTCAGATCCACTTGTTGACTAGATTTTCTTCTGTAAGACAATGCTGGGAGGATCAGGGAATCCTGTGAAGCTCCAAACTCACTGGATGCTTGGAGGAGAACACCTACCACCAGTTTGAAGATTCTGTTACATTAGTGTGGGGAGAGGGATAAATAAGAGACAGTGCTGCTCATAATCCATGTGTGTGAACTTGGAATATTACAATATTTAATACAGATGAAGTATTCATCAATGTGTGTGAATCTGAATAGCTGTGTATAAGGTTTAGTCCATCAATAGCTGTACGCTGCTGAGTCACAACACTGTAATCTATACACTTCCTCCTGTTTGTGTGTGTGTGTGTGTGTGTGTGTGTGTGTGTGTGTGTGCCTGTGTGTTTTGGGGGGTGGGTTATATGAAAATGGGGAAGACAAATATGCATAAATATGTGGATCTGCTTATATGAGCATGTTTGCGCAGCAGTGTGTGTAAGCCAAATGCTTGCGTGTGTAAATTACAGTGTTTAATTAAGTGTGTGTGTGTAATATATTCATCCAAACAGCATGCATTTTGACCTAAGGGAGTGTATGCGTATGCTTGTGTGTGTGTGTGTGTGAGGGGCTGCTAGAAGCATTGTATCTGCTCAAAAATAGATGACCTATCTGTTCCTGCTAGTGTGTATTTTATGTGTATAATGTGTTATGTGTATGTGTGTGTATGTATACTCAGTCAGCAATGGGCATGTGAGTGAGGACTTGTCTGGCCACAGACACTTGCAGAGATCTGTAATAATTTCTACAGAACCTCACAGAAATAAAGAGGCTTTTCTCTCTCTCTCTCTCTCTCTGTGTGTATGTGTGTGAAGTCACTGAGTAAATTTAGAAACATCACACGACAGTCCCTGCACCATTCACAATTTACTCTCGCTAGCTCTCTCTTTCACACACACAAACACACACACACACACACACACACCTAGCAGATTAGTGGATGTTGAAGCTTATTCTAAAGATGAGAGTTAGGTCTACAGAAAAACTCCTGATTGGATTTTGGGGTCTGAGTGTGATGAAGTCTAAAACGAGCCAATGGGATCGCCCCATTCCAGTCTGTAATCTATTCCATGTCCAAAATCCCACAGTTATCCCTCTCTGTTCACCTAGGGCATAAATATTGGACAATGTAAAGTACTACGAATCAAATGTATTTAATGTAGCTAAGAAATGGAAGATATTAAATGCATAAATCATCCCATGTTCTGTTCAAACCAGACATGAACTCTAATACCACAGTGATTAATTTATTCATTCATTTATTCACATGTGTTATCTAAAAGCAAAGTAGAACAAATAAAATGGAGGCACAAAGGAAAAATAGGGATGCTTCTGGGAAAAAGAAAATATATAAATAAGCTCACTCTCGGTTGTTAAAGTGCCTGCTTTCTATTTGTTGCTCACCTGCCACCAACGCTTTGTTCCAAACAGCACCCTACTCCCTAAATAGTGCACTTAACAGATGAATAAAAACTACTACAGAACTACATCGACTACATAGGGTTAAGGAAGATACTTGACTTTCAGTGCTAGTGGTTTGGTGGCGTAATTAATAAAGACACACCAACACACAAATATAAACACTCACACTGTCAGGCACTCACGCAGACTCTGCTTTGAATAAACCCATAAGGTGAAAGCATGTTTTCAGCGAGGTGTGATTAGGTGAAAGAAAAATAACCTACTGAAAGACTTTAGCAAAGATACAAATTTTAGCAGTAGTCTAAAGCCTGGACTGTGTCCATACTCTAGTCCAGTTTTACTAGAACAATTTGTGAGGTGAGTGTGCGATGATGTAGGTGTGGTTTTTGCATGATGCTAATTTATTCATTTAATTTTGGTCACGTCTTGGCCGATTATATTTACTTTTTTTTGCTGAACTACAGTTTTCAATCAAACCAATCACCTCTCTGTGCTGAGTTTTCTGGAACTGATTGATTTCAGCTCACTCTGGTTCAGAAAAAAAGACGTGGATGATCAGTGAATGATGTGGATCTGGATTTAAGTGGACAGATATTGGCATGTGTGTGTGTGTGTGTGTGTGTGTGTGTGTGTGTGTAAGTGGACTAGAAAAGAGAGCGAGAGAGAGAAATGAGAAAAGACTGGCTCTATTCTGGAGTCATCCCTAAAGAGTTGGAGCCAATCAGGACAGAGAATCTGTGTCATAGCACACACACACACACAGGATACTATTAGAATAGAGATGATATACATTGAGTGAGAGAAAATGTGCAGATTGAGTGACAGTCTGATTTTTGTCTGCCAGATCCGCAGTGTGTCAAGGAGTTTTCCCTCCAGAAAGAGGATGAGTTTTCTTGCCTGTAGTTTACAACAGTTGTATGGAATTATCTCCAAATTTGGATCCAAATTTTCTTTTTTCTTTTTTTATTCATGTTAATTCATATTTTGAAATAACAAATACCTAGTAACCATAAATATTAGCATCAGAGTGTATCACTTGGTTCGTGTGTGTGTGTGTGTGAGAGACAGACACAGAGAGAGAGAGAGAGAGAGAGAGAGAGAGAGAGAGAGAGAGAGAGAGAGAGAAAGAGTGAGAGTAGAAGTGAGAATGTATGTGTGAGAGAGAAAAAGAGAGAGCGAGTAAGGACAGGGGTCTCCAGAGTGATGCTGGTCTGCAGAAAGAAAGCTCCGCCTCCCTGTCTGTCTGTCCTGTAACACACATGCTCAACAAGCCGTGGGTGTGTGTGATTGTATGTGCACTAACTGTAAATGCTGCAGGCGAACAGAGGCAAATGTAAATCAGAATAAAATGAAACAGGCCACGACTGAAACACCTGGATGGTCCAGTCACTACAGATATTATAGACATTACGGATCATTCAGAAGCTCTTAACTAAAGACTAAAGGCTGCTTTATATTTCTGTGCATACATGCGTTCATAAAAGTCTCATACAGCATCATTTATCATAACATGGTGGTGTGCACTAGGGGGCAGCATTCAAACCAGATCTTATAACCAAGCAATGAAGTAAAGTTTCCGCTCCTTTGTAAAGAATGAATGGAAACCAGAAAACAGAGTGTGTGACTGTGTGCAACCGTGCACAGGTGATTGTGTGTGTGTGTGTGTGTGTGTGTGTGTGAGAGAGAGAGAGAGAGAGAGAGAGAGAGAGAGAGTGAAACTGCATATGTGAGAGATTGGGTGGGTGTGTGAAACCATCCACGGGTATGAGTGACTGGGTGAGTATGTGAAACTGTCCACAGGTGTGTGTGTGAGTGACTGGGTGAATGTGTGAGTGACTGGGTGAATATGTGAAACTGTGTAAAGGTCTGAATGTGCGAGTGACTGGGTGAATGTGTGAAACTGTCCAAAGCTGTGGATGAGTGAGTGACTGTGAAATCGTCCACAGGTGTGAGTTACTAATTGAATGTGTGAAATCAAGTCTGTTTTTTTTGGCAGTCCTGATTTGAGCAGCTCTGAAGTCTGAATAACCAAAATTCTACATTAAGTCTGACATTTTCCAATTGTAGCTAGTTTCAAAACTGATTCAGATCTAATTTTAAATGTCATGTTTTTGTTTTATTTGGGAGCAGAGATTTTCACCTTTTGTCTCTCAACAAACTCACACCTTGTTACTATTAGAAGAAACAAATAAAGGAATGAAATTTAATTTGCCTGCAGTGTGAACACAGACTAGAAAATAGTCTTTGTTTGTGTTTCTTCAAAATTCAGTTTTTTTTCAGAAACAGTCTATTACACAAAAAATGAACTTTCTGTTGAGAAAATGAACTTAATTGTAAAACTACAATATATGGTGTGTGTGTGTGTGTGTGTGTGTGTGAGAGAGAGAGAGCGAGAGAGAGAGAGAGAGATTGACACAGAGAGTGAGAGAGAAAACACCCAAGGCACAGAAACTGCCTCAAATTTATTTTGAGAATCAGTCTACCATGACTTTACCCAGCTGCTCACACACACACATTCTGTCCAAACTAATGTGATGTCATATAGACACACACCAAGGGTCCATGGAAGAACAAATCCTCTTTTTTTAATTAACATTTGTAATTATTTTTTGCCATTGCCAGTTCCCCCGTTAGTTTTATATTCCCACAGTCACAGAGTGCTGCCAAGCTGCAAGGATAAACACAGCACATATGTCCTCCAGGACACCTGAACCTTTTGGAACACTGGAGTTCAACACACTTGCAGGAAAGCATATAACTACTTGGGGCTGTTCTGTGTTTCTCCAAACAAAAGCAAAGAGGTCTGTCACGAACTGGACAGCACACGACATACACACACACACATGCTAGATCAGGTGTTAGAATTTGTCTTTCTTTGTGTGTATGTGTGCGTTATATTTAAAATATGGGCTCTGAGTTTCCTACACACACACACACACACACACTTTTCACACTCTGTCGCTCTCTATCTGCTCACACTCCTCTAACACACTCTCTCCCTCCATCTGTCTGTCTCGCTCTCTCTCTCTCTTTCTGTTCGTCTCTGCTCATGTGTGTTCATGCAACTCTCTCTGTCTGTCTGTCTGTCTGTCTGTCTCTCTCTCTCTCTCTCTCTCTCTCTCTCTCTCCACTATTTCTTCTCCATCTGGTCTGAGGGTTGTCACTACAGACATATTAAAGAGATACTACAGTCTGTAGCGTCTCCTTAATATTTCTAATTCATCCTGTGGTCTTCAGAGATATAAAGGAGGAATTGTAATTTTATTAAAGGCACACTACGGAGATTAAAGAGGAACTACGGCAATGGTTAGGAGACACTACACAGATTCTAAGGAGACTAAAGAGATCAGGAGGATCAATAGATATATTAAGGAGAAACTGCAGAGGCGCTATAGTGATATTAATGAGACACTATATAGATATCAAGTAGGAACTATATAAATTATAAGGAGACTACATCAAGGAGGAACTACAGAGATATTAATGAGACACTACACTAGTTGAATAATGCTGTGGGACACTTTAATCATGCCTTGTTCTTTGTGTCTCTGTACAATGGAACTCATTATGCTATTGTTTTTATATGTCCTCACTTTGCACTATTCCTACAGAAAGTGCTTAGCAATGCAGCTAGCTTGCTAGCTGTTTACATTTGACTGTAAACCTATCCCATAATTCCTTCTTGGCATCATAGCTGCAGTACTGTGTACGGAGTGAAGTTTGTTGGCGAAAGCCTGCGGCTCAGCACAGTCCGAGAAAAGCCATGCTGTATCTGTCTCTGCCAATCTCTTGCTCTATCAATCTCTCTCCCTCTTTCACTCTCTCCATCTCTCACTCATCTATCGATCTTTCTGTCTCTCTCTCCTCTCAGAAGCCTTGCTTCAATCCTTTGCCCAATGGGCTTCGTTCCCCTCCCCTCTCTCTTTCTCTCTCAATCACTGTGGTCTTTCACCTCTCCTCTCTCACACTCACTCCCTCTCTCACTCCACCCTCCCTCAGTGTGCCCTTGCTCTCTCCATTCAATCATTCCATCTTCCCCATTCTCTCTATTTCTTTCTCCTTCCCCACCACTGCTCACAATTGCGCTGTCTCTCTTTCTTTCCTTCCTTGCCAACCCAATGTTTCATTAATCATCTCTCTCTCTCTCTCTCCACTACATAATGCTGAGTGCTTCACTATGTGGTTGCTGTGGTAATGGCGGCAGTGGAGAGTGGGGGGAGGGGTACAGCTAATTTAAAGACACACCAGGGGCTTTCACCGCTAACACAAAGCCGCGTCACTAACCTCCTCTCTATAGCCTCTGCAGCACTGCGCTAATGCTAGCATATCTGTCACTCCGCTTACTCCCCTATAGCTTCCTCTGTGCAGTGTTCTGCTAACCAAGCATCTGTTTAGCCACACAGCGTGCCACTAATGTTAGCATATGTTGTTTACATCATTAGCGCCTCTATGACCTGCTGCCTTATACAGCTTAATATGGCCCTCATAGCACTCATCAACACACTCACACATCTGTAAACTGCGCATACATATTTGTATCTTGGCCATTCTCCTTTAGCCCTGGTAGCACTAGGCTAATGTCATTTACAGCTTCTGTGACCTCTAATGTGTGTCAGTATGCTGCATGATACAAAATGATAAGATAAAAATGCTGACATTAAAAAAACAAACAAAAAAAAAAACATTGGGATAATTTATCCAGTGCCAATCTATTAGATTCTAGCGTAGCTTGGGAAAAAGGCAAGTATTTGTTGACACTTTCTCAACTACATTACTTCTGAATGAAAAGGTATTACTTTAAGGGTAATTTCACAGCATCTCATCTTATGAAAAGGCTAGATATTTGAAAATTGCTCTACAAATAACTAAGTTTTGGTATTGAGGTTTGATGAAGTTCTGGATCACAAAACATTGCTTCATCTCTATAATTTCAAAGAACTCATAGACCCAGTGCTGGGGGGTGTTATAACACCTTAGACTATACTTGGCATTGAACATGGAGAATTTAGGCTCATCTCAGCAACTCCAGAATGCCCCATTTTATTCAATGTTTTCTGTGGTGATTATGATGAATATTCTTTTCCAAAAGGGCTGCACCTTAGATTAAGTCATTATAAGGAGTGTCCCCAAACATTTGGACATATGGTGTGTGCTGGTTTTCCTAACAGTTTTTTTTTTTTAGATTGTGTGTATATATATGAAGTAATTAGTGTTTAAAAAAATTATTTCATTAATATGCATAGTGAATAATTTTATTTGTATTTGAGCAAATAATCACTACAAATTAACATTACCCCTACAAAAGAAGGAATTCTCTTTGTTATGGGACGACTCAATCCTTTCTATTAGAGAATGTCTGACCTCACTCAGCTTACGTGTTTGACCCCAACCACTTTCCATACAATTTATCAGTAAACACTCAGCAACACACACACACATACACACACACAAAAACTGAATGCTCCACTCTCCTGGATTAAAAATGCCCTCACACACTTTCACCATAAATCCAGAGTAAACAGGACCTGGAATTTTATATATAACACAGTACACACACTGCAAGAATCAGTGTTTGGAGGTTATGAGAGACATAGTGAGAGAGATTAGAGTTGTACATGTCCTTTCCTCAGGTTTTCAGTGTGCTTCTGAACATGAATGATGATGCTGATGCAGATACCACACACACACACAAACACACATGCACGCACAAGTTCTCATACAGTGGAGAAGGTGTAATGACAGTATAACACCTGAACCCCACATGAGGGAGGCTGCTTTTTAGAGCGAAACATCTCTAACACCCCAACACAAACACACACACAGACATAAGTTTGTAGGCCTAAAATCACTGGAAATATCCGACATGAACCCTTAAGCAAATAAAAACACATTATAGGGTTAAAGATTTGTTTTATTTAAAACAACATATTGTTTCTTTACATTTTATTAACCAAAACACTGTAATAAGTGTAAGTAAATGTCACACACGCACACACACACACACACATACACCTTCAGCTGTCTTTGTTCATTTGTGCTGCAGTCAGGGTACATATGGTTTCTCTCCCTCTCTCTTACTGTCTTCCTCTATGTCTCTCTATTTCTCCCTCTCTCTTACTGTCTCCCTCTCTCTCTCTCTCTCTCTCTCTCTCACTCACACACACACACTTAAGCTGAATGTGTCCTTCGTTCATCACTGTAATAACCTTGCTGTAGCACCAACAATGACGTCATCCATATCAGGCAGGTCACACACACACACACACACACACACACACAGACACATACGCACACACGTACACAGTGTTGTAATGGCCCTGTTATAGCGTGGCCTACTTTTCAAAAGGCACTGGACACACACACACACACACACACACATACACAGAATAAGAATTACAATGACTTTCTCAAGGCTGAGGAAAAAAAAGAAGACGACATTTTGTGAATGAACAGTGAATGTCTGGCCCATGTGTAAACAGTCCAGGTGATTTTTCAGTCATGTGAGTTGCTATTAAATTAGAGGCAAAATGCAACCAACCCCTGAGATTGAACTGGATGCAAGGAATTTATTACTGAAATTACTCTGAAAGAAAATGAATGTCTTCTAAAATGTCTTCAAATGTCTTTTTCAAAACTTGACCCAACTTGGTCTAAAGGCAGAATGGAAAAGTACTACTATTTAAGTACCCACAGAGTAGTTTGCCTATTATTAAACTGCATTTATAAAATAAACAATGCATGGAAATTGATTGTATCCACAACCAAAAACAATAAATAATGAAAGTTTCATTGTTCCTGGTCAGGATCCTGCTGACAGTGGTGGTAATTTTCCGGATCCTGATTGTGGGCATCGTGGGAGAGAAGGTGTATGAGGATGAGCAGATAATGTTTATATGTAACACTCTGCAGCCCGGCTGCAACCAGGCCTGCTATGACAAGGCCTTCCCCATCTCGCACATACGTTATTGGGTGTTCCAGATCATCCTGGTGTGCACTCCTAGCCTGTGTTTCATCACATACTCCGTGCACCAGTCGGCCAAGCAGAAGGATCGGCAGTACACCCTCCTCCATGGACCCTACATCGATCATGGCCACGGCCCCAGCCGCAAGCTCCGAAACCTTAATGGCATCCTGGTGCACCCGGACCCCAAGGATGAACATGAGTGCCTGGAGACCAAAGAGATCCCTAATGCTCCCCGTGGTCTCACGCATGCCTCCACCAAGGGCACCAAGATCCGGCGGCAGGACGGCATCTCACGCTTCTACATCATCCAGGTTCTGCTAATTTCTGTTGTTTCCCTTGTTTTGTTGTTATTTACTGCACTTCCATTTTTTGGGTCTGTTCTCTGGTTTTCTGCTGTTTGCCTTTTTCCTTTTGCTTTGTTGTTGTTATTTACAGTGCATCATTGTTTGCCTCTGGTGAATAGTTAGAAACGTAAGATTGCTCTGTTAAGTGAGATAATCTTGAGACTCAATCCAGGAGCAAGACAGCTGAGAGACATTACTCTTGGTTCTACCATTTTGGGCTTATCTGTTGTCTTGTTAACCTCTTTCCTTTTTTGTTTGCGTTGGTTTCTTTGTATTCCTTTTGTTGTTGTTATTTACTGGACTCCATTGTTGACCTCCTCTTGTTTGCTTACATTTAATTTTAATTGTTATGGATATAAATAACCTTTCATAAATATATGCTGCTCAAAATATTTTAAATATTAATATGGAAAAAAGTAGCTAAATATTGACGGGTATATTTAACAGTGTAACCACAAATAAACTATAAAATAAAATAATAAATTTATATAATTACATAAAAAAATAATAAAAAGGTATAAAAGTGTTTATAATTTCCATAGAAACCTGTTTATTGCATGGTTATTAATTAGGTTGTTGACACCTTAAAAATCATTAGATAGAATGGGCAACATTTTCCTCTTTTTTGTCTAATATTGAATGTGTCATATGTCAGAATAAAGAATAAGTTAAGACCTAAGAATGTGAGTTTAGTCATATCACCTGTTTAGGTAAAGCACATTATCATTAATATATAAAAAGATACCCCGTTGTTGATTAATTTATTAAACATGGGGGTTAAATGGCTAAACATATTAATAAATAAGTGATAAAGCTAACAAGCTTAATGGCAATTGATGAGGAGTAGAAAGTAAAGTTAGTGTTTGGCAAGATCAGAGGTTCAACAGTGTAGATGGTAGTGGGTTCATTATTGTTATTGTCGACCTTTCTTTTTATGTGTTATAACTGATTATTAATGTGTTTTAATGTATTAATACTACATATTTAATAACCATTAATAAACAATTCTTTAGAAGAGATAAAGTGTTTTATATATATATGTATAAAATATATTGAAAGAAATGCATTAAAAATTGATACTCCCAAAGTTAATACAATATTAAAATGATTAAAAATACCCTAGAGGAATAATAGAAATGTTTTTGTTCTCTATTGTTCTGTTATTTGTTTATTGTTGTTATTCACAGTTATCGTTTGCCTCTTTTTCAGGTGGTGTTCAGAAACGCATTGGAGATTGGTTTCCTGGCTGGTCAGTACTTCCTTTACGGTTTCAACGTGCCGGCCATGTTTGAGTGTGACCGATACCCGTGTGTGAAGGAGGTGGAGTGTTATGTGTCACGACCCACGGAGAAGACAGTGTTCCTAGTGTTCATGTTTGCGGTCAGCGGGATCTGCGTGGTGCTAAACCTGGCTGAGCTGAACCACCTCGGCTGGAGGAAGATCAAGACGGCCATCCGCGGAGTCCAGGCACGGCGCAAGTCCGTGTGCGAGGTCCGGAAGAAGGACCTGTTGCACCTGTCATCATTGCCCAACCTCGGCCGCACCCAGTCCAGTGAGTCCGCCTACGTCTGACGGCGCCTAGGGGAGGGGCTTCGGAGGGGGTGGGCGTGGCTTACGGGGCAAAAGCCACGCTCCGTGGTTGTGACTTGATTCTGCAAAGTTCTGCACACGGGCCGGACACTGGGGAGACTAGAGAGAAAGATGGGGAATGAGAGAACAAAAAAAGAGAGAACATAAAGAAACAAGGAACAAAAGAATTGGGAAACTAGACAAAGAGAAATATAGACATGATGGGAGAAAACAGATGGAGAAGGAACTGGAAAAAAGGAATGAAGTATGAATGTAATTTAGGGAAGGATAGGATGAGAGGAAGGGAGGGAAGTGAAAGAGGAGAACTAAAATGAGAGGTGAACAGCAAAGAAGAAAGGGTGGAAGGTGTTCAGAGAAATATGATGGAAACAGAAAGCAAAAAATGGAGGGAAAAGAAAAAAGAGAGACGCTGGAACTTACAGAGTGCAAAAGAAAGTAATAGACATTTTGAGTCTGTGAAAGCCTGGTGTTCATCACTGTCAGGAGACAAAAGACACAGACTCAAAGGGACAGACTCTCGACCCTGGAAACACAGCCGCATGCATAGAGGACACACACATGAGCACCTGAACACACACTGGTCTCCCCATGGCCCAGTGTCCGGTCTTCACAAAGAAGGACGAGAGAGACTGATTTCAAATGACTGACACCACTGAGGAGAGAGAGAGAGAGAGAGAGAGACATGGGAGCTCTGGAGCCTTTTTGAAGATCGATAATTTTTACATATTGTCTCCGTAGGCCCCTCCCACAAACATAGCTACTGTTGCTAGGATAGTCAAGCTTACCAGAATACCTGCCAAAATGATTTCAGAGATGAGAAATCATAGTTCATAAGGCTTATAGTTGCTATGCATTCCAGGCATTCAGCAGTGAGCGTAGCATTTCAACTGGAAATTCAACACTATGTAGTGAATCTAAAGGCTCATTCATGCTTCCTTTATGTGTGAAAATGAAGATGACCAACATAGTGAGGGTGGACGAGTTGTTGGTCTGTGAGACTGTAAAATACCTAAGGCATGTGGATGATGGAGAATTCTGTTCACTCATATCACCAATGAGAATAACTGACCATGAATGACTTGTCTAGTGCTTTCAGATGTTGCATAACCTGCTCCATCTGGTGGTCCCCCACATTAACAGGGGGACTCGGGGTCCAGTCCAGATCTAGATCCAGATTCAACATACAACATTAATGAGCTTAAGCCTGAAGAGGACCAGGGTAAAGCTTGTCTAACCTAGCAACAGTAGCTATGAAAGCATGCATTTTGGGGCAGAGCCTGGAGAAAAACATTGAAGGAATTCCAACTGTCTCTTTTCCACGTCTGCTCCATCTCTCTCGTTTCATTCTTTGTAACTTTCTCTATCTCTCTGTCTATCTATCTCGATCTCTCTTACGCTGTGGTTGTGCTACAGCATTTTTAAATAATGATAGCATTGAGTTCTAAAACAGAAAAATGGATGAAGAAGTAGAAAGAAGAAGAAGAAAATGAAGAAGAAGAAGCAAACTGACCCTCTGAAAAAGCCCCTCCCCCCTTTTTTACGGCAGCAGGGCAATAATACCTCCCCACTGGAAACATAAAGATAAACATACACATATTTAAAGAACACAAATGTAAACAGGTGTTAGTATTCACGTCCGCTATTGGTCACTTCACTCTGAGCTCAGCACCGCTGCCTGGTTACCACTGTACATAGTTTAGCGTTTATCTAAAGAATTGCTAGCTTTGACATTAAAAAAATTAAGCAAACAAAAAGAGAACATTATGATATAAACATTAAGATGAAAACAGTGTCCTTTTATTATCATTGTTTTCTCAGAAGCGAACTGTGTATTACAAAACAAAGGACGGGACTATTGATCTTTTTCTACTACGGACTTCACACGTAGCCTAAAGAAGACAATTATTAATTATAATCATAATGATAATATTAATGATTTAATAAAATGCGGCATGTTGTTAATGCATTTTTAGAATTGCTAGTCTACGTCCTGGGCTGTATTTCTATTTTAAACAAGGGATGATTTCTTCTTTTTGCACCCTGTTAATGTGCCGATATTTACTCTGAAGCATGCAGAAAAAGATAGCACCATGCAACAAGGCATTATGGGATCTCTGTGGAAAAATAATGGCTCCAGTATTGCAGCAATAATATATATATATATATATATATATATATATATATATATATATATATATACGTTTAAGAATATATTAATGAATATATGTGAAAAAATAAAGATAAGTATAAAAAAGTAAATACAAGTGGGACAAGTTGTGTGTGTGTGTGTTGGGGGTAGGAGGGGGGTACTCCCCTATCTTACATGTCCTGTGTTTTCAGGGCGACACAAACAGAGAGAGATATAAGAGTACACAGGACTTGGAAGGACAATAGTGGAGAGTGTGTGTGTGTGTTGCTCTGACCCAGTTAAAGAAGCAGTACCAGCCTAAATAGGTCGACACTCCTGAGCCCAATACTCAAGACTTCCATTCAGTTCTCATGAATTAAAGCCTAAGAATTAAGCCCAAGTACAGCCCAGTTTTTGATAACTTGAGGCCTGAGCAAAAATCTGACCACAATATTTTCTTAAAATCCTTTCACATAGACAATAATTTTAGGTGGAATTGTAATCATTTTTGAAATATTAATACACTGGCACATAATGTTCAGTAAATACAGCTGTTGTGGGCAGAGGTCAAGCTGTCCTATTTTTCAGTGCCTATGGCCATGTCATTACACATTTTGGCCACTAAAACTGCAAAGGCTTCGGCTTGAGTGGCCTATGGCATTTTTTTACATTTTAAGAAATCCCCAGAGCAGCTTAATTTCCATATGATCACAAATAAACAGCATTAATAACCAAACACACACTATCACAGTCAAACACTTTCATCACTTCCTGTTTATTGCACTGAATAAGCAAAATATCAAAACCTGGAATTTGATCAGAATTTGATTTGATGAGATTACCTGGTACAGTGTTTGTGTGTGTGTGTGTGCACTCAGCAAAAAGAACAGACATACATAGACAGTCTCATGTCACTGTCCACAGGCAAAGAATAATATGTATCTTAATTTTGTTGATTTTTAGTTTACTACATCATTTGAACACATTAGCTAGTGAAAATTTCATGATTAATGGAACAATAGGAATGCTCCAAAAATATTCATTCATTATCTGTAACCGCTTATTCAGTTCAGGGTCACAGTGGGTCCAGACCCTACCTGGAATCATTGGACACAAGGCGGGAATACACCCTGGAGGGGGCGCCAGTCCTTCACAGGGCAACACACACATGAACATTCACACCTACGGACACTTTTGAGTCACCAATCAACCTACCAATGTGTGTGTTTTGGACTGTGGGAGGAAACTGGAGCACCCGGAGGAACCCCACGCGGACACAGGGAGAACACACCAGACTCTTCATCGGGAATCAAACCCACAACCTTCAGGCCCCTGGAGCTGTGTGATTGTGATGCTACCTGCTGCACCACCGTGCCGCCCTGCTCAAAATAAAATTACTCTGAATAAAATCATTATACACTGACAGTTTTTTCCTTCTCCTGTAAAATTACTTTTTTGAAGATGCATGTTTTCCTTTGGACAGCGACAATATACAAACTGTGCTTGTTCTGTTTGTGTGTTGGCATGTGTGTGTGTGTGTGTGTGTGTGTCTTGATATCCTACACATACCTGACAATGCTTTTGTGCTTTCCATCACCTCCTCACAAAAATGTAGATAAAGACTCTGAACTGTTACTGCATCAAAGACAGTGACAGTCTTTTTTCATGCCCTTAATTTCAGAAAGATCATTGGAGAAGCTCAAATTTTAGACTTGTACATAGTGTGTCAGGGTGGGTCTTGTGATGGTGCACTGATGTATACGTTGCATGTTTAGGTGGTGTGTTCTGTTTATAGGCACTGAGAATGGAGAAAATCCCACTGAATCCACTGTGGTCATAGGTCCATCTGGGCTTTCAGCTGGAGATCTCCGCAACGTTATCCTCCACAAGGCCACGCACTGATTTAGCTACAAAGATAAAAGCAGGTCTATTCTGGGTGGCGAGCGGTTTGTCCAGGCCAAAACTCCACAGGCTCCCAGGGACGCTGGGATTTGTGTCCGGGGGTTTTAACCAGTGCTGTGATTCCATAAGCATCTATTATTCAGAGGGCTGCACTGATACAGCACTGAGAAAGAGCTAAATCACTCCACTACTTACACACACAAACACACGCCATCAATTATTCACCTCTGCAGAGAGAGAGAGAGAGAGATGTGTAACATTACTTGTCTGTGTGTAGGAAGAGTTAGTTAGACAGCGGCACGAAACATGAAACTTTCAGAGGCACAGGAACACTTACCTGCCTGCTGTGGCCTTCTTGTTTAGCAGATTGTTTTGCTTTTTGTGTCTAATGGAGACACGGGGACAGAAAGTGCAACATGCACTCAACCTGCCTTTTAAAAACAACCAAACAATGCACTGTGCAGGGAATTCCATGTGAAGGGACTCGTTCCACATTTGTGAACCCCTCTATACACACAGATTTTGGAAAATTTCCATAGCAATAGACCAGTAAAATGGGATGCTCTGAGGCAGCTGCACATGAACCCAAGATCTACATGACTGATGCCCAGTGTGGGCTACAGAAGTATAAATAGGAACAGTGTTTTCTTGTGCAGTAAGTGGGAAATAGGGCTGTCCACTGCTGTGTGGTTTGGTCAGAGTCCAGTTAAGGGCAGGGTTGAGTTAAGTCTATTGAGTCTATAGTAATCAGCCCTAAAATGTCCTAAAGTATGGGACATGAAACACACACACACACATTACACCCACCTATCTTCACTTTGCGACTTTGTAGAGACTTACCCTAAACGTAAGCATAAATACTATTTGCCCTACTTTAACCTTGACCCTACACTTAACACTACACATACCCATACACATGAGGCCCGTTTCAAAATGGCAAAGATATGGCTGTGCTGGCTGCGGTAATCTGGCTACAGGTGACTTGTGGCCCACATTTTGTAAACTGTAGTGGTCTGCTCAAGTGCCATTGTCCTCATATTGAGGACAGGTCTCCAAAAGCATGTAAACATGTCCTCACAAAGTGTAACCTGGTATGAATACACAGACAGACACAGAGAGAGAGAGAGAGAGAGAGAGAGAGAGAGAGATTAATGATGAAAAGAATATATAATGCATGCTTTTTTTATCTACCTCAAAATTCTCATCAGTATAATCCTTATCCTCCTCCCAGAAACCCAGGCAAGATTATATAGGCTGGAGTCTAGAGAGAGTGAGAGAGAGAGAGAGACATGTGTGAACATGTAGTTTTCCCCTGAGAATATCCTGAGCTGTGAAAAAGCGGTAAAGATCAGAATTCAGTTGCCTTTGTGTGTGTGTGTGTGTGTGTGTGCATGTGTGTAATGTGAAGGAGGAAACAGGTATGTTGCTGGGAGGTACAAGGGAGAAAATAAAAGGAAGAATAAAATGACGAGTGCATCACAGTGAACAGAAGAAGCAAGAGCTCAGAGGGCTGCCTGTGATCTAACAGCATCACACACACACACACAAACCTAACCTTAACTTTAATGTCAGTAACCAAATGGCAATCTTTATGCTCTTTAAGATTTAAATTTTTTTATGTATTCCAAGAAAACTGGGATGTGTGTTCCAATGAGCACCTTCTTTATTCTTAATTTCTTATAATTGTAAGGATATTTAGCGTTCATAAAGGCTTAAATATACTGTTATCCATACTGTAACACACACATACACAGAGTGCTGCAGCTAGAGGCTAATGGTAGAGTTCAGTAAATGTTAATGTTAATGTAGCCGCCAGGTGTGTGTGTGTGTGTGTGTGTGTGTGTGTGTGTGTGTGTAAGGTCAGAATAAGCCGGAATCCGTTTTGCATTTGAAGATTTTTATAATATTTTACAAATTATCCACACACATACACACACACACACACACACACACAGAGAGAGAGATAGAGAGAGAGAGAGAGAGAGAGAGACATGCATTGTTAGTAATTAGGCCTAAGAGTATGAAGTCCCAGGTGAAGCTCAACAGTCATTGTGCTAATATGTGCGACACACACACACAGAGAGAGAGAGAGAGAGAGAGAGAGAGAGAGAGAGAGAGAGACAGAGAGAGAGAGAGAGAGATGCATACATACAGACAGATAATGGCAGATATATGGAGAAGTGGAGCCTGGAGGTGAAAAATGAATCAAAATGTCATTTCTCTCTCTCTCTCTCTGCTCCCTAACTGAGCTTCCATTGCTTGTTAGTCTTGTAGCTCCAAGATAAAAGAAACAAACTTTAGACAAGTCTTCCCTTATTTAAAAGCAAAGATGTACATTAGATATTTTACAGTTGAATTGATTAATGTAATGATTCATTAAAATGATTTTATCTAGCACATCTTAGAGCTGTTTGCAGAACTGTCCTCATGCTCTTCTGTGTCATATAATATGTGTGGGTGTTTGGGTGGGTGTTTGGGTGTGGGTGTGTGCATGGATAAAAGCATGTCACTCTCTTCATGTTAAATATGAGACTGCGTAAGTCATTGAATCAATGTGTATATCCATGTATGTGTGTGTGTATGTGTCTGTGTGTTTCAGGGTTTTAACTCTGAAGATGTCTTTTAGTAGAAAGTATGGTTAAGGCTGAGGTTAAACTTGAGAGTCATGCACTGACCCCTAAAAAACCCAGTGACACATGGAAGAGTTCAAAGTAATGTCTGTCCAGAGTGAGCATCCATCTGACTGAAACAGCATCTGTCGCTCTCTCTCTCTCTCTGTCTCTGTGTGTGTGTGTGTGTGTGTGTGACTGTAGATGAGTGTGTAAGGTCAGAAAGGTTAAAACACTCGTCGAACATCAGGAGCTCAAGATGGTGGTGCTGTCTGGGTGGTAAACAAGTGTGTGTGTCTCTCTGTGTGTGTCTGTGTGAGGAACTGCTGAGGTAGAACAGCAGCTGGATTT